>NC_068563.1:5454545-5757575 GCF_022201045.2 Citrus sinensis | reverse complement strand
TAAGATAACTTGTATTTATGTCTTCTGTGAATCCACATGGTGATCACATAAATACATATAATATGATTAAATGGACTTTAATACAAATATTAATGCAATTAAGATATTTGAATAAAATACCTCATTTATTTTATTAATCAGAAAAAATTATTTATTACAATTAAATAAACACATATGCTTTTAAAGAGCATATTTTCCCAACACATGAAACTGCCTAACAAGCCAAACCAAAACCAGAAGGCAGTCAAGTTTCATATTTCTGATGAAGAAGATTTAAGTGACTTTGATGATGATTTTTTTGATGATGATGAGTATGATGAATACCATCCGCCACTCAATAAGATAAAGAAACCCATCATGGGTAATGGTGGCCGTCCGGGTATGATGCCTAATAACATGACGATGATGAATGGGAACCATCCTCGGCTCATGAATGCTCAAAATGGTGCTCCAAATGCTGCTCAAAATGACAAGAAAGGTGGGAATAACAACAACAACAAGAACAATCAGCCTAAAGGAGGCGGCGGAGGCCAGCAGCCAAACCCTCAACAGCAACTGCTGCAGCAACTGCAGCAAATGAAAGGGTTTCAAGAACTGAAGCTGCCACCACATTTTAAGGACCTGAAACTGCCTAACATGCCGATCCAAAACCAAAACCAGAAGGCTGTCAAGTTTAGTATTCCTGACGATGACGAAGATTTTAGTGGCTTTGATGATGATGAGTCTGATGATGAGGATGATGAATACCATCCACCGCCCAATAAGATGAAACCCATCACGGGTAATGTTGGCCCTCCGCGTATGACGCCTAATAACATGATGACGATGATGAATGGGAACCACCCCCAGCTCATGGATGCTCAAAATTGTGCTCCAAATGCTGCTCAAAATGCCAAGAAAGGAAAGAACAACAACAACAACAACAACAATCAGCCTAGAGGAGGCGGCGGAGGCCAGCACCAAAACCCTCAGCAGCAACTGCAGCAAATGAAAGGGTTTCAAGATCTGAAGCTGCCACCAGGCTGTCAAGTTTAATATTTCTGACGATGACGAAGATATAAGTGACTTTGATGATGAATTTTTTGATGACGATGAGTATGATGAACACCATCCGCCACTCGACGAGATGAAACCCATCATGGGTAGTGGTGGCCCCCCGGGTACGATGCCTAATAACATCATGATGAATGGGAACCGTCCCCAGCTCTTATTGCATGGTTTTGGTGATGATGACTTGCGCTTGACATTCAGCCCTGCCGCTCTTATGGCTCCAGCCGCTTGTCAAGTCAATGAGCAGTACCAATGGCAGAATATTAAGGTATGAATATCAATTTGCTGAGATAAATAATAATTGTTTGAGATACGTGATTGTAGTTTTTGTATTACAGGTTTATCAGCTGCTTGGAAAACATAAGAAACGTTCACTTGCTGTGTTTTATCTTGTGTTGGAAGCAGCATCATTTTTACTGGATCTGTATGGGAAAAGTGAGAGGGCTTTGCTTCTTGCTGCATTTCTGTTGTCCGCATTTGGTTTTGCTATGTGTATGTATACTTGTATCATGGGAAGAAGCAGAGGTTCAACCAGCGTACAAATTCAGAAGCAACTAGTTAGGACAGTCGAAATAGCTTTCTCTGTGGTCCAGTTGATTGTCACACTAGTTTATTTTATTCTGGCAGAAATTCATGTCAAGAACAATTTTAGCGTATCCGTTTTCCCTCTACTCTTTGCAGTAATTATTGCTGTGTTTACCTTCAAAAATGATGGGGGAGCTTCTGATTCATCAGGCCACGCAGACGATGATTTATTTGGAGATCCGCCGGTGTAAACTCGCCTAAAGTTATACAAAAGAATTGCTTTGTTTCTCACTATGTTGTCTTCAATTATTTTTGTCTTAAATTTATCATGAGTGTATTTATTTATTGCGTCTTGCTTGGGTTCGATTCTTTGACATCGGTAACCCACAAAATGTAAAGTTGATTTGGTTAAATGAATGATAGTCAGAATTTCCTGTTAAAAAAATTGCATTGACATGCAACAAAACTATAAGTAATGAATTCTCCACATCCTCTCTTAGCAGTTAGCACAATCATATATAACCTTAATGTAGGACAATTTTGTCTTTAAAAAGGTTGTCTAATTTAATTGAATAAATCATGATATAATATTACATTTATTTAAATAATAATATTATATTATTTAACAATATTACATTTATTAAAAATAATAATATTAAACTTATTTAAATATAAAATTATTATATTTAGTTAAAAATAATAATTTGCATTGATTCTAAGTTAAAATTACATTAACAAATATTATTATATTTATTAAGAATTAATAACATCACTATATACTATATTTATTTGAAAATATAATAATTTAATTTTAATACTATTATATTTATTTAATATTAATAATTAATAATAATAAATAGTTTGTTCTAAGAAAATATTAAATTTGTACTATATGTTAATAATAATGTTTCAGTTGTGTTGTTCTTATAAATAATTTTTAATTTACATAATTAAAATTAAAAAATTAATAAAAATAGTGATTTACATAATTAAGAATATTATTAATTATTATTAATTTATAATTAAACTTAATAATAAAATAAATAGTTTATCTTAAAATTTTTTATTTATTTTGTCATTAAAAACTACAATTCTTTAAATAAGGGTAAAATTGTAATTTAAAACAATCACTCTTAATCTAAGATAAAGTAAGCATATAAATATAATTTTAATTCACATTCCATACTCTTATTTCAATATAAGAAAACAATCTACTCTCACTCTACACTCCCAATTTCTGGATTCCTATTTTTCAGGATTCTCACTCCAATGTGAGAAATAAACGCTACCTTAATATTCTTGAGGATGGTGGATCGCATAACACAACAAAATGATGGAGAAACACCAAGAGCCTCTGAAATTGCAGCATAATTAATAGCTGCAACAATGGAATGGAAAACAGAAAAAGGAAAACATTAATAAATTACATTACTGAAAATGATGACAGAAATGCATGTTTGAGAAAGGCATTCAACTAACTAAAAAGCACCAAATTGAGGCATTGGATAGTCAATAACGCATGTCCTTGATATCTCTTGGCCGTAGGTAAATCTATATACAAAGCCACTGCATATAGGACTTACCACATTATTATTTACACATGTTTTCAAACATAGTCACCCATTCTGAAATTAAATCAAATTTAAGCATAATTAGATTCAAATAACATGGATTCTAGACAGATCATTGTGACCACACCATAAGTTAACCTTGGTCCAGATGGCTACAACAGCTAGTGTTTATCAAACACTTTATTGCTTCAGTTTAAAAACTATAGTTATTCAACCTCAATCTCAAACATGGCCTAAGTATTGGTCCAGATGGCTAGAGCTGGCAAAACGGCCCATTGGGTCGCGTTCGTGTCGTGTCAAATTTAGGTTGACCCAAACCCGACCCATTTAATAATTGTGTCAAAATATTGTGACCCAAACCTGACACGGAAAAATAACCGGGTTACTCAATAACCCGCTTAATATCTATATATTAAACACAAGTTACATCAAATATTTACACATTGTCATACATACGTATGTACATACATACATACATACATAATTTATCGATATTATAAAATATACATGTATAACAAAATATTATACATTTACACTATTGAAGTTTTAATTATATATATGTAAATAATATTATATATCAACATTATAAAATATACATGTCTACTAATATTTTACACATTTATACTATTGAAGTTCTAAATGTATTTAAAATTTTATAAACAAAACACTGTGTTTATATTTATCATTTCAAAGAATAAAAATAAAAGAGAAAACCATCCCTAATATTTGAATTTTGACCACAAGAACCTGTAAATTATTTTAAAATAAAAAATATAATCGGGTCATTGATCGGGTAAATGGGTCAAGACTTTTAACCCTAACCCGACACGGAAAAAAAATCGTGTCGACCCGGACCCGACCCATTTAATAATCGTGTTAAATTCGACGACCCATACCCATTTATTCATGTCGTATTCATGTCGGATAATCGGGTCGTGTCAAATTTTGCCAGCTCTACAGATGGCCACATAACTTGATTGCTTTGCTTTTGGCGAAGATCTCCATAATATATGTATATACGATGCAATCAAAACTACCGGTATGTAATTTTTGGCGGTCGAAGAGAGTATAAATCTTATAAAATGGCTGATTAATTGAAAATAATTTATTTATTCACAGTGCAAAGTGTAAAGAAAAGGCGAATTTGTTTGATATATTTGCAGGTAATTATTTCTGTGTCGCAAAAGAAAAGAACTGTGAAAGCTTAAAGGGGAAAAGATGCTAACGAAATTATTATATATCAGCAGAAGACTGAAGACTAAATTATTATATATCAGGAGACTGATGGCCTTAGACTTGGGATTGGGTTGACCGTGAAAGTTCTGGGACCCGGGTGGTGCTGGGATAATTTATTAGATTTTCGGGGAGTAAATGTTGAGTTCTGAGGCAAAACCAGTCTTTTGTACTTTTTTTTTTTTTAATTTCATAATTCCAATATTCATTTTTTGTCAAAAAGAATTTAGAAAACATATACATGTACAGGGTAAAAAAGACAAATAAACCTTGACATTTTTTTGTTATTTGATAAATGATCCCATTTAGTACCAAACATACCCCTATCTTTATAACAACACATGTAGTATTTTATTCTTTTTAATAATCTTTATCTATTTTTATAAATTTTCTTCAAATTTGTTATTATTTATCTATTAGTTACAGATTTAGGGTGCGTTTGGGATTGAGATTGGGCAGCTGTAGCTTAAAAGCTACAGCACTAAAGTGTTTGGTAAACACTAACTGCTGTAGCTTTTAAGCTATATTGATATGACTTTTCACTTATATAATACAAAATCTATTATATTTTTAATAATTTTATCAAAATTATTATTTAAAATTTATATTTACTATATATTATTAACTTTTGTTTCATAATTACAGCTTTTTTTTCACAGCAGCTGTAGCTTAAAAGCTACAGTACCTCAATCCCAAACGCACCCTTAGTGTACGTAGTAAATATGGTAATCCACTAATAAATCAGAGTTTATGAAGTGTTGTGATGGATACTGAGAAAATGAAGAGAAAATCTGAGAAGCAGAGGGAAAACAGAGACTTTGAGATTTTATTTTTTTGCATTATCAATCTGAATAGATCTGGAAAAAAGAAAATTAGAATTGAAAAGCCAAAAGCCCGACACGGCGACACCGTCCTGTTTTGCTTTTCACTCATTTTCTTCTTAATCCTCACTTTTGCTAAACGCGTTTTCAGTGGTGACTTATCTCGTGAAACATTATGGACATAATAAAAGTTTCCAAAATTAATTATAACATTAAACATTATTAGGCTCTGTTTAGATTGAGGAGTAGTTGTATCTTTTAAACTAAATCACTAAAATATTTGATAAACACTAACTACTATATTTTGAAAGTTAAATTGATTTGATTTTACACTTGTATGATAAAAAATATATTATATCTTTACTAATTTTGTTAAAATTATTATTTAAAATTTATTTAAAATTATTATTTAAAATTTATATCTACTACATTAACTTTTATCTTATAGTTATATTTTTTTTTTCACGCAATTGTAACTTAAAAAATATAATATCTCAATACTAAATAAGGCTTAGACTAACAGGAAAAAAGCTCTTTTGAGATAAGGTTATAGAAATTTTTTAAAAAGTTAAATTGTGCAGCATACGTTCTTTTATTGCACATTCTTATTTTATTTATAATAAAAATTTAAGATCCTTGTCTTTAATAAAATATAATTTTGTAACTTTTAATAAAAGAATTCATTAAAAATTAAATAATTACTTTTTTAAATTTTCACTACAAAAATAATAATCGAAGTGAGAAACTTTATATAAGTATTTCCATCGTTGAAATGTTATCAATACAAGTGAGCTAAGTTACATGCAAGATATTATTACGCCATACGTAACGACTTCCCTTGGGCGTTATGGCATTTATGATTACTCATTGACAATAAGTAACAAAAGCCAAATGATGTCCTGTCGCAAGCTCCCAGATATTCTCACCGGCATTATGTTGAAAAAATCAATGGTAAAAGCTTATTTGGTCTTTATATTTTGATATTAGTGCCTGTTTAATCTTTATATTTTTTAAAATAGCTCAAAACATTTATGTTGTTAAAATATGAATACCCTTGCGTTACTTTTTGTTCCTTTTGACTTGCTTTTATAATATTACCCTCTTATAATTATTTTTGGGCGTTAATAAAAAAAATTGAATTACGAATTTAACCCTAAAAAAATAAAAACAAAAAGAGTATATTAATTTTTGTGGAATCTCATGTATGTCCAAAAAAATTAATATTGTAAAAAAATTAAATTACCAATTTTTTAGATATTAATAAAAAATTAATATATTAACTCCTTAGCAGAGTGTTCCACACAAATTAATTTATATTCTTTTTATTTTTATTTTATTTTTGGTGTTAAATTTGTAATATAAATTTTTATTTTTATTAATGTAAAAAAAGAAACATTATTGTAAGAGGGTAATATTGTAAAAGCAAGCCAAAAGAAATAAAAAGTAACGGCAAGGATGTTAATAGTTTAACGACAATGATGTTTTGAGGTATTTTTAAAAATAAAAGAGACCAAACGGGTACTAACCTCTAAATATAGGGACTAAAAGTGCTTTTACCCAAAATCAAAAGCCTATATTCATTTATGGTGCCATTGGGTAGCCACATATATTGTCAATTTAGATGAGTGGGAGCCGTATGCATGCATTTGTCAAAAATGGAAGAAAATGGTTGCTGATTTCTAAGACTTTTGAGTGCGATAATTAAATGCATGTATGGTGAAGCTCTTTTATAGATACCAAGCTATTTCCTTTGGTATGCATTCCAAAATTCATCAATTCATTTTCTCTCTAGAGAGTGAGAATCTGAGAGTTTGATGAGTGAGAAATTAAGAGTTTTTAATAAATTCTTGAGTAATTAGTGAAGAAGTGATTGAGTGTATTGGGGTTCTAGGTAGTGAGCTAAAATATTTTAATACTTGTAATTTCTACTTCACTAATAAAGTTTTATCTTTATATCTTCGTCCGTGAATGTAGGCTAAAAGCCGAACCAGTGAACTATGTAAATTCTGGTGTCTTAATATTTCTCAATTCACTTTAGTTGTGTATCTGCTTCACCCATCAATTTTCTAATACATTATCCTCCTAGGCAATAAGTTTGACGGGTAGTGTAGATTCCAATATTGACTGCCAAGATGAAGAGACTTCAAGTTCTCAGCCTCGCCAACAATAATCTCCAAGGCCACATTCCATCATGTTTGTGCAACCTAACAAAATTCGAATTATTGGATCTCTTAAATAGTAGGTTTTCATGACAGATTCCACAACAACTTCTTGTTTCAAAAGTTAGCAATATTATGTTTACTCATTTTCCATTTCTTTAAATTGTCATTGTAATAGTGGACGTAGAATCTGAAATAACCAGCATCATATTTTCTTTATGTTTTCAGCATAGGTTTTATGTTGAAATATGGGACAATGAAATATTCATCCCATCTTAGAATTTACTATTACAACTTGTATTCCAACCTTTTTTACAATCTCATTATTTCCTAGTGGTAAAACAGTGACCAAAAAAAAAATATATATACAATTTTAGTGTAACTGTAATTTTTAATATAAAAATTGATTATTTGATACCGTCAACCTATGTGATCTCCTTTGAAATAATTTTGTAGATAACTCCTATTCAAAAACAGAGATATTGAAATAACACAGCAGCCACTGTTTTCTTTTGTGCACTCCTCTGTTACAGCTCTGTTTCTGTTTCTATCTTTTTGTCTTGCTTTAACAACTGACTGAAATAACCAGACTATCTTAAGCGATAATTTATTTCAAGGAAGAATTCCAAGATCAATTGTTCAATGTTAGAATTTCTTGATCTTGGGAATTACCAGATTACTGATACTTTGCCTACTGGCTACTTCTACGATGTAATATCGAATGATAAAGAAGCTTGTGCGACTATTTTAGCAATCCTTAAAAATATCCGTGTTTTTTCCCTTTTATTTTAATTTTATTATTCTCTTGAGAAACTATTCAAACTTAATTAAGAAATGAGTTTTAAAGATTGTGAAGGAGCTAATTAAATGGATAGACAAATAATATATATAGAAATGCAAAAGAGATATGTAAAGGAATTTCTGAAACTATGGAAGATATTTCTAAGCAACTTGCGTTAGTTAATTCTATATGATTGTGATGCATAGAAAAATTGGTCTCACAAATTTCTGGACTTGCACCGAGTCCACACATTTCTCTTTTACTGGCCCAATAATGTTTTTCACAAGGACTTGGAGGACTTAGACCAATGTACATTAAATACTCACATTCAAAATTGGAAGAAAAAGGAAAATTTACTCATTGTCACTGGAAAATTAAGCTTTGCGATGATTCCAAATTGCCTATAAAAGCAAACCACCTAAGATCCTTATGGTTCTTCACATTAGAGTAATTTTTTGCCAGGAAACTATGGGCTTCTTCACATTTTTGCAGTTTGCTTATTTCCTCGTCTTCATTGATTTTACAAATGCTACCTTTACAGCTTCTTCTTCTATGCTGCCACTCTGCCATGATGATGAGCGCTCTGCATTGTTGCAATTCAAGGAAAGCCTCATCATTAATGAGACTTATACTTCTTACCCTTGGATTAATTAGCCATGTCGTCCTAAAACAGAATCATGGAAGCCAGAAGAAGTTAATATTGATTGCTGCTCGTGGATGGCGTCGAGTGCAACGAAAACACGGGTCATGTCATCAAGCTTGACCTCTTCAGTAGCTGCCTCCAGGGTTCTATCAACTCTAGTAGTAGCCTTTCCAAGCTTATCCATCTTGAGTGGCTTAACCTTGCTTTTAATAACTTCAGTTCCTCCCAAATCCCACCAAAAATCATCAACCTTTCAAGGTTATCTCATCTAAACCTCTCTAGTTCTATCTTTTATGGTCAAATACCATTAGAAATTTTAGAGCTCTCCAACTTAGTGTCCCTTGATTTATCACGAGATATTCTTCTTGATGGCCCTCCTCATCAAGTTCTTCAACTCAAGAAACCAAGTCTCTCAAATTTAGTCGAGAAATTAAGTAAACTGAAAGAGCTACACAAGTAAATCACTATTATTAAGTGCAAAACATCGATATTAAGGGAAGTAAACAATGCAAAACTAGTGCATAAATTGCACTCTAACAAATTCCCCCACACCAAGATGATGCTTGTCCTCAAGCATATAACTCAAGATTAATCCCAAATCTCCACTCAATTCTCATCTCAACTCATCCAAAAACAATTTTAAGCAAGCATACCTCAAGAAATTAAGTCGATCAACATTCGAGAGATAAGGATTTTTAAAGCATAGAATCTCATAAGATAGAATAAGAACATTCAACCACCAAGAAGATCCATTCAAAATTCAAGTGCAACAAGATTTAATAGCCCTCTCAATGACTTCACTCCATGCACTCAAAGTGTTTAGGGTATCATTTATGCACTCAAATCAAATCAAAGAATGCTATTACCATAAGCTTGCTCATATATCACATCTCAATCCACAAAACATGAATAAAATGCAAAAATCTAAGGGTCTTAAAAAGGTTGTAATGGGGTTAAATAGGTTAAATGAAAAAGAAAGGTCTACGAAAGAAAAAGAGATCAAAATGAGAATAATGAACTCATTGAATGAACTTATGATATCAAAATGCTTATTTCTACTCAAGTCACCAAGAATGTAAACATTTTTTTTTTCAATTTTTTTTCGATTTTTCTTTTTCTTTTTTTTTTCTTTTTTTTCTTTTTTCTTTTTTTTTCTTTTTTTTTGAATCAAACAAAAGAAACGAACCTTGCACAATTCAATTCAAGCATAATGCTTGTTGATCTAATTGAGAAACTTTAATACAAGGTAGAAAAAGCAACAAAATATATCCACACAATGAGTCCAAAAAAATTTCCTTAAATTGAGGCTCAAAAAGAAGAAAAACGGTTAAGTAGACGGAGAGAATTAGATGGGTAATGGTTAAGGCTCAAACAAAGATAGCAAATAAAGGTCTTCGGGTAGAGAAAAAAAAATGCGAGAATAGAAAAATGGAAAAGGGTTTGCCCTTATCATTTTAATGCATAAAATCCCGTAATGCGGCTTCAACATGCATAACAAAGCAAGTTCTAGAATCAACAAACTAAGATTGATATTCACATAACAAAAATATTAGAGCAAAGTGGTTGCTCATAGGCTCAAATCCTCACAAAGTTGGTAAATTTGCCATCAAATCATGTACACTCTTCAAATGAATCAACCATCAATAGTGGTGTAGAATGAGAAGAAGGTATGAGTGATATATAAAAGGAAAGGTAAAAATGATAAGAAGTGAGAAAGATGTATGTAGTAATATGAAAAGTGAAAGATAAAATGTGAGTGATGAAAGAGTATGATAGAATAAAAATAGATGTAAATAATTTGAGATAGATGGGAAAAGAGTAGTGAGAAAGAAAAGAAAAGAAAAGAATAATAATATATAAAGCATACTAACTCCAAAATCATTTAAGGATGAGTAGAGTGAAAATACTACTTCCAGACATCAATAATGCAAAAATCCCGGCCCACACCAAGAACTTACATTGTCCACAATGTAAGATAATCAAAGCTCACATAAAAATTAAAGCGTAAGGATAAAAGATTAAAGGCAAAAAAAACTTCCCTGAATTGTGAGCTTTGATCCACATAACGTCTACGGGCTTGGCGGAAATGGTGGGGTAAATCCCACACTCTCAAAGTATGCAGCCAAATTATGCTCCATCTTGTTTAGCTTGTGCTCCATTTTCTCTAACTGAATGCTCAAAGGTGGTGCGGATGTAGAAGGAATAGTTGGCGGGGCAGCAATGTCGTCGTCAAACTCGTCATCAGAGGTAGCACCACTCCTAGCATAAAGCTTCTTCGGAGGTTGAGTGGGTCCTGGTTCAGTAAACTGAAATCTCCCCTCCTTGAATTCGACCACACCTGTTCTTTCAAACACAGACATATCCAAAAATTCCTTTTTGCAAGTAGGATGCAAATCATTATTGTCAGGATCAAGCACATATAGGTTTATAGCTAATAGAGTAATGTATGGACCAAGAAATAAAGTCATATACCGTTTAAGTACACTTTGAAATTGATCCGCTAACCAAAAACCTAAATTAGGCCTCACATCATTTAACATGCACCAGATAAAATAAAATTCAGTTTTAGAGAAAACTCCTGAGTGATCTTTCTTGCCTAAAAAATTATATGCTAAGAATTGATGCACACATTTCAAAACAGGATCACGTAAGAAAGAACTCTTTGATTTACTCGGGTCATAGGCATTGTGATCAACAGATAAATTACGCCAAAGACCATAAGGCTTAAAATTTTCACTAAAGTCACAAGTTGTTCCTAAATATGCATCACTAGAAGAATAATCATCATCAATGAATCCTAAAGCTAGGTTAAAATACGTGATAGGGTGTGAAAAATTTCATCCCATTAACCTAAACTTTATGACATCCGGGGTATGCAAAGTAAAATCATTCGGTATATTAAATTGAAAAGTTGCATAAAACTCCCTAATCAACTCAACATAACCGAAACAATCAACATCAACAAACTTACGCAACCCAATCTTATCTATCAAAGAATCAAAATTATCCTTA
This sequence comes from Citrus sinensis, assembly GCF_022201045.2. Taxonomy (NCBI): domain Eukaryota; kingdom Viridiplantae; phylum Streptophyta; class Magnoliopsida; order Sapindales; family Rutaceae; genus Citrus; species Citrus sinensis. The sequence continues at coordinate 5,745,780 of NC_068563.1, read as the reverse complement.
ACATTCAATTTTTCAAGAGTCGGGTAATGAATATACTTAGCTGGAAGTATTTTGCGCATGGAAATATCTTTGTACCTCTCTTTCTCTTGTTAAGTCGCGAATGCGAGGCACCCTCCGAGATTGGATTCCGCAAGTGGCAAAACACTCATGCCTTTTCCATGTTTCGATCTTTGTCTCACGGATTGGCATGAATCTGAAATTGTGTTCCATGGAACCATAGTGGGAGCGGCAATCTTAGATTTCTTTGCGACGAGTGTCTTTTTAGATGACTTGGAAGTAGATGCTTTCATCTTCGACATTATTACAATGATTACACTCACGGATTTCGATTTACCCGGCTGGAATACAGGGCGTAGGCTGGTTGCGTTGCGTTGCTGCTCGGCTGGAGCTTGCTGCGCTGCTTGGGGCTGGTTGCGCACTGCTGGTTGTGTTCGGGATGCTGTTTGCGTGGTTACGGCTGCTGCTCACTGGACGCGGGATACTGGTGCTGCGTTACGTTGTGCGCGGCTGCTGCTGCGTGGCTGTGGCTGCTGGTTGCTGTGGGTGAAAACGAAATCAACAGTGAATTTTTTTTTTTGAATTAGGGATTTGTGAACAGTGATTTGTGATTTTTGTTTTTTTTTTTATTTTTTTGTTTTTTTTTAAAAAAAAAATATATATATATATATGTATATATAAAAGAAAGAAAAGAAGGAAAAAATAAATTTTTTTTTTTTAGTGATGAATCACTTTGAGACACTAAAAATTTCAGAAGTACTTTTCTAATAAGCACGTGGGCACGCCTTAAAACCATTTTACTTTAAAAATCATAGAAGTACTTATTAGTTAAGACGTGGGCACGCCTTATCGAAAAGTTTCTTCTAGCCAAAATAAGCAAACACATTATTTTTTTTAAAAAAAAATCTGAATCAAAATTAAAAGAAGATATAACAAAAACCAAAATAAATAAATCATTTGGGTTACCTCCCAAAAAGCGCCTTTGTTTTATGTCTTTGGCTAGACACATTTATGCATCAATCTCCATAATTGGGACTCTCGAGAGCCACATCCTCCACAATATTCACTGAAAAACCTTCATAAAAAGGTTTTAAGCGATGACCGTTAACCTTAAAAACTTTGTTAGAGCTCGAACTCAGAATCTCAACTGCACCATGAGGAAAAACATTAGTAACAATAAAAGGTCCAACCCAGCAAGAACGTAATTTGCCCGGAAAAAGTTTAAGCTTAGAATGAAAAAGAAGAACTTTTTGACCAACAGAAAACTCCTTTCTCAAAATCATTCTATCATGAAATGTCTTCGTTTTTTCCTTGTAAAAAACTTCCTGCACTATAGGGTTAATAATATCCATAGAAAATACCGAATGTTCCTCACTAGGATATTTCATGGCATCATTCATATTGAATTTTATAACCTCTCCATCAAACTCCATAGTGAGAGTCCCTTTATGTACATCCATTTTAGTCCTAGCAGTCTTAAGAAAAGGTCTTCCTACCAAAATTGGGATAGAATTAGAGGAGTTATCATCTTCCATATCAAGTACATAAAAATCAGCAGGAAAAACCAACTCATTAACTTGTACTAAGACATCTTCTAATACCCTATCAGGATATGCATTAGACCTATCAACTAGTTGAATTATCACGCCAGTTTCTTTTAATTTACCAACATTCAAAGATGAATAAATAGAACGAGGCATGACATTAATAGAAGCTCCTAGATCTAACAAAGCCTTTTCAATTCTAACACTACCTATTTTACAAGGGATAGTAAACATACCTGGATCCTTACACTTAGAAGGTAGTTTCTTTTGAAGAACTGCTGAAACATTCTCCCCCATGTGAACTTTTTCATCTCCTCTTAATTTTCTCTTAGAGGTGCACAGTTCCTTAAAGACTTTAGCATATCGAGGTATTTATTTTATAGCATCTAATAAAGGAATATTTACCTCAACCTTACGAAATGTCTCAAGGATGTCTTTCTCTTGTTCCTCCTTCTTGGATTTTACAAACCGGCTTGGAAAAGGAGGAGGTATCGCAATAGGTAAGGGTTTCGCTCTGGTGGGTTGCGCATCTTGAGATTTAGGCATCAATTCATTCTTCTCAAGCTCATCTTCTACATGCTTTGTCACTTTCTTACTAGGCTCTTGTAACTCTTTTCCACTTCTAAGGATGATAGTACTAACGTTTTGCTTTGGATTCACCTCAGATTGTGAAGGCAATCTCCCTAATACTTGAGACTCCAGACGGCTCACTGTAGTCGCCAATTGACTCATTTGGTTCTCCAAATTCTGAATGCTTGCTGTAGTTGCCTGCTGAAATTGTTGAGTGTTAGTCGCAAGTGATTTAACAATTTCTTCAAGAGATATACCTGACTTGGAGTTTGACTGTGGAGGTGCTGGTTGTCTTGGTGGATACTATTGTGGGAATCCTGACGGCCTAACTCCATAGCTGAAGTTGGGGTGATCCTTCCATCCCGGATTGTATGTTTGTGCATAAGGATCATACCTCCTCTAAGGCATGCCTGGAAATCCTCCAACTGCATTGGCTTGTTCAACGGGTTCTTCTTGAAGTGTAGGACACATATCAGTTGAATGACCCATATTGTAACAAATGCCACAAGTCTTCACCTGTTGCACATTACCTACAACAAACTTTTCCACAAGAGAAGTAAGTTTATCTAAACGTTGTTCAATAGAAGAAATATTTACCTCATTCACCTTCCTTGAAGTGAGATCTTGCCTGCTGCCAAATTGTTGTGCGTTGGTAGCCATATTTGATATCAACTCCCTTGCTTGAGTAGGGGTCTTGTTCACCAACACGCCTCCACTAGCAGTATCTATCATACTCCTATCCATCAATGATAGTCATTCGTAAAAATATTGAATAAGAAGTTGATCAGAAATTTGATGCTGAGGACAGCTGGCACACAATTGTTTGAATCACTCCCAATACTCATACAAAGTCTCCCCAGGAAGTTGTCTGATCCCACAAATGTCTTTTCTAATGTTAGCAGCTCTTGAAGCAGGAAAGTACTTCTCGAGGAACTGCTTCTTCAAACCATTCCACGTTGTAATCGATCCAGGAGGCAAGTAGTTCAACCAATCTTTAGCTAACCCATCTAAAGAGAACGGAAAAGCACGCAACTTAATCTGCTCTTCAGTCACGCCTTGTGGTCTCATACTTGAACACACAACATGAAACTCCTTAAGATGTTTATAAGGATCTTCACCTGCAAAACCATGAAACTTGGGTAATAAATGAATAAGACCGAACTTTAATTCAAAATTTACCTCCAAGTCTACATATTGAATGCAGAGTGGTTGCTGATTCAAGTCTGGTTCAGCTAACTCTCTAAGAGTTCTTTCTACAGGTGCAGCTCTATCCATCACTTGTTCTTCTGAATCGCTAGATGATTCAACTAAATCAGGCACCGTATCTGTTTCAGAAAGCAAAGGCGACGAGGATTGTTGCTTAGCTCGCTTCGTTTGCTGTCTCAGCTGGCGAGCTTTCTTCTCAATTTCAGGATCAAATGAAAGTGTACCTGTACGAGAAGAACGAACCATACACCAAGTAAAATGTAAAAAAGATTAAATAAACGACACCAATCCCCGGCAACGGCGCCAAAATTTGATGGTTGTCGAAGCCAACAAAAATAAATTCCTACTCTAAATAAATTGTGTATAGTGATTGAGCAGGGTCGTGTCCACAGAGATCGGTAATTATTTAAATCCTTTTGAAACGTAAAACGTAAAATGGGGGAATTGTTGACAATAATAAAAATCAAATTAAAATAACAAGAATGCAAATTAAAGTTGTAATTCAAATTGGAGAAAGCTCTGGTTGAAGGAATTAACTCAGCTTGATTCGACTACTGATCATTGATTCGACTACTGATCATTGATTCAAATATAGATTATTATTACTTATGAATAGACCGGTTATAGCTACTGAGACCCTCTAATAGCCAATCTCTCCTTAACTAGTCGATAACCAAGGTACGACCGTTGGTTATTTCCCTAATCAATAGACAACCCTAGATACGTTCATAGGATTTAATCAATTGACAGCCTGAAAAACCAGAGAAACCCAAATCATAATCAACACATATGATGATTCATTTAAATTAGATTGTTTATTCTCACAACACAACTCACTGCTATGTTATTTGTCACAAACATTAAAATCTTCATACGATGAATCCTTTAATTGACAATAGATTAAGTTGATAATTAAATAGTGGCCAATTACCTAATTAACAAACATAATCATGAAATTAATTCAGAGAATAAACAAATACCCAAAAAGCAATAAAACAATTAAAGTATAAGAAAGATCTCACAGTAGTAATGAATCAAAACTTCATTATCCTTCAACCAGAAAAATAGGTTTAGTTCTTCATAGAGAGAAGAGAAAAGTTTAGATTTAGGGTTTCTTTCTTTTCTCCCCAATCCCCTATTTTCACAATAGATTCCTCCCTTAAATACTCTCTCTCTCCTCTCTTTTAGAATTCTATTTAAAATAAAATACTAATATCTGAAATATTAAATTCGTAATTACAAAAATAACCAAAAATACAAAACACGTTAAACTAAAAACTGCAGGTCCGTAGTTGACAACACGCGCCCACACCTTATCAACAAAGTTCTTCTGACGCTCATAATTTCTCCAAGAGAACAATCATCCTTAAACATCATCTTATAGCTCAATTTTATCACCAATCAATAGAATTGCACCTACAAAAGTAAAACACAAGTAAATCACTATTATTAAGTGCAAAACATCGATATTAAGGGAAGTAAACAATGCAAAACTAGTGCATAAATTGCACTCTAACACCACTTCAGAAAAAAATTTGTCTGTAGGATAGCGTTCTTGCAACCTTTTTGAATTTCCAAATTTCTTGAAACAACAAAAACATTTGAAGGCGCTAGACCTTTCCTCCAACAAACTACATGGAAACATACCTAAATGGCTGTTGAACCCAAGCATGCAGAATTTCAGCTACTTAAACCTTTCCAAAAACTCTTTAACTGGGTTTGATCAACATCCTTCTGTTTTTCCCTGGAGTAGTGGTGAATTTACTTTAGATCTCAGTTCTAATTTCCTTCAAGGACCAATCCCAGCTCCACCCACCAAAACAAGGCACTATCTAGTTTCAAAGAACAACCTAACAGGGGAAATTCCATCATGGATATGCAATTTGAGTAGTCTTTATATCCTTGATTTGTCAGACAATAACTTAAGCGGTGAGCTTCCTCGATGTTTGGGCAATTTCAGTGGTGAACTTTGAGTGCTAGACTTGCAAGGGAACAACTTCTTTGGGACCATCCCAGATACCTTCATGAATGGAAGTAATTTGGGGATAATTGATATGAGCCATAATTTATTACAAGGAAGAATTCCTAAATCATTAGCCAATTGTGCAGTGTTAGAAATTATTGATCTTGGGAATAACCAAATCATTGATACTTTTCCTGCATGGTTGGGAACTCTTTCGGAGTTAGATATTCTCGTCTTACAATCCAACAACTTCCATGGTGAAATCAAGGAACATAAAATGGAGTGTGGATTTCCGAAGCTTCGAATCGTTGACCTATCTAACAACAGTTTTACAGGTAATCTTCCATCTAAATATTTTCAATGTTGGAATGCCATGAAATTTGTCAATGCGAGTCAACTGAGATACATGCGAAATTTTCTCTCTTCGTATTTTTCGTTTGACTTCTATGGATATTTTCCCCATTATTATTACTCATTGACAATGAGCAACAAAGGCCAAATGTTGTCCTATGAAAAGATTCCATATATCCTTACCGCCGTCATCCTCTCAAGCAATGGATTTCATGGAGAGATTCCAACATCGATTGCCAATTTAAAGGGGCTTCAAGTTCTGAGCCTCGCCAACAATAACCTCGAAGGGCATATTCCATCATGTTTCGGCGACCTAACAAAATTAGAATCATTGGATCTCTCAAACAACTGGTTTTCGGGACAGATTCCACAGCAGCTAACTGGGCTCACATTCCTTGAATTCTTCAATGTCTCACACAACAATCTCACGGGACCCATTCCAGAAGCAAACCAATTTCCTACATTTGACAGTAGTTCATTTGATGGGAACTCTGGATTGTGTGGAAAGCCTTTGTTCAAAGAGTGTGAGAATTCTGAAGCTCCAGCAAATGAAGATCAGATTGCAGACTCGAAGGCTCTGCTTTCAGGCGCATTTGATTGGGAAATCGTTCTGATAGGTTATGCAGGTGGAGTTGTTGCGGGATTAGTTCTCGGGTTCAACTTCAGCACAGGGATAGTCGGATGGTTTCTGGAGAAATTGGGGATGCAGCAAAAAAAAAGAAGGAAAAATAGGAGACGTAGAAACTGAATGTAATTAGGCTTTTTCTTCGAAGGGTTTGCACTATTAATTATGAGTACTTGTTTTTCTTTTCTTTATATTGTTAGTGTACTATTTTTGTGATTGTTTTTAATTTTGCTATTGTAATATGGTTGTGGTGGTGTAATGAAAGCTTCATTCATAAAAGAAAATTAATAGTGTTTGGAAATTAATATATTTTTTTCAATGATGATTTTAAGACCATTAAAATAGTGATAACAATAACAGTTTTGAGCAAAAGCTCAACTACAGTACAAGAATAGTGAAATAGACTTTAATCGGGGCAGTGGAGATTGTCTTCTCAGTGACCCAATGGATTATAACATCCGTTTCTTTGAAACTACTGTAAGGCATATTGAACACAAGGTCACTGTGTACACAAAATGTACATGTCCAGATTTTCTTTAATCAAAATCTATTCATTCATTGGAATACAATCAATGCGACAGGGACTTGAGCATTCGCAAGTTGACAGTCAAATACCAAACTCATTGCAATTTTTTCTTCTTTTTTGGACGTGTAAACACGCCTAAAGTTATGTAGAGTTGCTTTCATTTTTACTTAATTAAGAATAATTTTTACTTAACTAAGAATAATATGGTCTCTTTAATTAAGTTAAAAAAAAAATTCAAACTCTAAAACTAGACATCCAAATTTATTCCATTAATCCATTATTTAATTAGCTAGCTAGGTACTATTTTAGTTAGTTTAGAAAGTGCGCTTTTTGATGATCAACATCGTAAACTAGTTGAAAGGGTGAAGTTAAATACAAAAAAAATTTAAACAAATACCCCTCCTCACTCGTGTGAGCGGGATTCAACTTTTAAATTGGAACTAGTTAAGCAGTAGCAATCATTCTTGGTTATAAATATTCCATAAATATTATGATTTGTTTTAATGGAACTTATTTTACGATGAGAACATTCAAGTCTTTTTCACAATTTAAATAAAAAATTATGTTTTTGGCCAGTAATTAGTATAATATTGAAATCTGATAGCCAGTGCAACAAATTGGGAGAACTGGTTCTATTCTTTTCTTTTACTTTAATCCTCCTTAATTACACGAGGAGAGTAGAGAGTTAAAGAAAATGCAGAGACATCGGACAACAGAGTTAGAGTTCTCTATCTATATGAGAAATCTAATCCCAAATGAAACACAGCACACAAGCACTGATGGAGTAGAAGATCTCATTCAAGGCACTGTTGGAGGATACGGAATACTCAACATGGCGTGAAGGAAAAGTTAAGCGAAGTGGTAATAGTGGGAAAAGGAGAAAAAAGAACCAAATTTTAATAAAGACAGACCTAAATTGATACTCATTATTAAAGACAGACTCTCACTAGTCTCGAGTCAATGTTCCATGAGCCTTTGTCACGTCCTAGTCATTTCTACATCCCTCCTTCGTCATTCCTATCTTAAAAACTAAGAAATAATTTTCTAACACGAAATATGTAAAGATCATGCAAAGACCTAAAACACTTGACGGAAATTGAGCTTGCCATCACTAAAAATTGATACTTGAAGACTTCTATTTGCTAGCCGCTAGTCTCTGTCTGCGAGCCTTGATCGTCTGTGGACAATAATTTATGATGACTAATAGTGAATCCGACAATATAAAATGAAATACCTTTAATTGATCTAAATTAAAAATTATGTCAATTTTAGTAAATCCAAGTTCATTAAAATTTTTTCTGGTGTCTGTGTGGGGTTAGTTGATCGTGTCAAAAATTGTCACTTCTACTACAATGGATTTGTTTGCATAAAAAACTATTTAATTATCATCTGTTTTTCACTATTTTTTTTAATAACTTAATAAACACCTCGGCTAAGGAAGGGAATTCACCATTTGCCACTTGTTGTACGTAAGATTTATTTGAACTTTGAGCTGATATCACATGAAAATAATATTTTATCCATAAAAAGTTAGATCCAACGGAAAATAATATTTTATCCATAAAAAGTAAAGAAGTACGATTGCTGAGGATGCAGAACCAAACAGCTTATCTATGGCCCAGCTGCTGCTGATCTTCACATGTAGGGTTTAAAGCGGAATAGGACTCAGCTACACGCCTAAAGTTATGTAGAGTTGCTTTGATTTTTACTTACTTAAGGATAGGACTCACCTATAATGTTTTCTTCAATTAATTTTTTTTTAAAAAAATTCAGACTCGAAAACTAGACATCCACGTCTATTCCATTAATCCATTATTTAATTAGCTAGCTAGGCATTATTTTAATTAGTTTAGAAAGTGTGTTGTTTGATCATTAACATCGTAAACTTGTTGAAATCGTAATTACTAGAAGTGATTGGCTGTGCTAGGCACATAGTCAATAGCTAGAATATGTGAAATATTATAAATGCCATGTGCTGAATAAGTAATATTTTGGATAATTTAAAAAAAAACACAGGAACCAAGTATTTGAATTAAACCGTAAGGACTACTTCATGGATAGGATGAATTTTGAATGAAAATTTTGAAATCTAAGAGAAAACATGATGATACGAAAACAACGAGTAAGTAGCAAAAATATAGAACAAATTTTGCAAATCATTAAATACGTGCATTTATGTTTATTCGGTTTACTCAAACAGAGATCCATTCAAATTTGAAACAGAAAATAAGATAAATAATTCATAAAGATTTGAAAACGTTGAGGTGCCGTGGGCTTGATCCAAAACGTTGTTATGAAATCACCTACAGTCAAACAGAGGCGGATCTACTTCGCAATTGTCCCTGGTGGAAGAAAAAATGTCTTAATTTCATGTTAATCTTGGGATAATCATTTTTCTATCGGAGCAATTTTGTTAAGAAAATTTAATAATGAATCAATTTTATAAATTATCTTTTCAGTGGGGCCAATTGATAGTTGTTGAAAATTGGTTTAAACTAAAAAGTACAAAGTGTATTCCATTAGCATATTTATTGTGGACATTAGTTTTGGTTCTACCTGTTGCCAGTATCACTGTAAAAGAGCATTTGGGCAATGCACATCATGAAGAATTGACTGCGGCATTGCATTGGAGATCGTTAGACGAATGATTGCCTGTTTATAGTATATAGAAAAAAAGATGTAATTAATAGTAGTGATAGCGAGAAATTATTGAACATTTCAAAAATATGAAAACACGTGGAGAACAAGTGTAAGAATGTTTTTCATGACTAGTATCAATAGATATTAAATTTTGAATATTTATTTTATTAAGTTTTTTTTTATAATATTGTCCCCACTACATTAATTTTTTGAATCCAATCATACGCACAACAACCCCATTATCAATGAGATAAAAACTCAAAAATTCGGTCCTCTTAGTTACTCTTAATTCCATTAGCTTGCCGTATTAATTCTTTTTTTTTCCTCTTCATAACTACAAATTACCGATTATGGTTTGCAAGCCATCGAGACAAAACATCCTCACTTGATTCTAGTCTTCTGATAAGGTCTTTTTAACAATAAAATAAAGGAACATTTACCTGACAACAATACGTCAGCATCGATGACAATTGCCGTCAAGTATGCAGAATATTTAAACATGCGGTGAAGAGAAGTTGTATTGAACCGGCAGCAATGGGGAAATTACGGAGAAAAATAAGGCAAATTGACCCATTCGATGACAAATTATTGAAAATGAAAGGAAACAAACCCACCATAGACAAGTTATGATACAAATACAATTAACACTTATTATAGACCGACTCTCCCTGGTCTTGAGTCAATATTCCATGGGCCTTCGTCACGTTATAGTCATGCACAGGGGTGGTAATTTATGATACAAATACAATTAATGCATAAATCCGACTCCAAAATTAGCGATTTCGAAATTGACCCACCATAGGCAAGTTTGATAGATCCTCTTAAATAATTTTCTTAATAAATTATCAATAATACATTAAATTAAAAAAAATATTTTAGTGGTACTTTGCCGCTTCACAACTTAATTTTTGTTAGCTAATGCATGTTTGTTTATTGACGTCTATTTCCCCAGTCTTCTAATAATTTTCTAATGCGTTCGAAGAAAATTGCATGTAAAGCATGCATTGTGCGCTCGAAGACTTCACTTAAAATTGACGTCTATTTCCCCAGTCTTCTAATAAAGCATGCACTGTGCGCTCGAAGACTTCACTTAAAATTGAGCTTAGCTATTAGGAGAAAATTGCCAATTAATTGAAACTTCACTTAATTTCTCACTAATCACTAGCCTCCGGTCAATATTTGAGTTAGACTTAACCTGGGAACAAGTCTAAAGTTGTTTAAAGAGAGTCCCTTTGCTTTTGGCTTAATGTTCAAGAATCATAGGTTTCTCTTTAATTTATTAAAAACTACCTAAACTCTAAAAGTAAACGCACTAATAATTATTTCATTTATTTATTATTTAATAATTGCTTACGATGTTGATCATTAATTAACATCATAAAATAGTCGAAATCGCAATAACTGGGTAGGCAGAGTAAAAGGGTGAAATTCATTTACAATAGAATTTAAACGAATAAACAGAACTATTTATACATATATTAATTAATCTCAAATTTCGATGACGTAGAAACAAAGCAGAGAAGATATATGAATATGAACATCCAGTAATCTATCACTTGTCAGCTTCCAATAGAAATTAATTGCGAATTGCCTATAAAAGCTGACCACGATGCTGATGTCTCTTCACATTGATAAAGTTTAATAGATTTTACTGCGAGGAAACAATGGGTTTATCCCTAAGTTTTTTCTCAATATTTGTGCTGTTTGTTTTTTCCCTCATCATCTTTAATTTTGCAACTGCAAACTTCAGTACTGCTTCTTCTGTGCTGCCAATCTGTCACGACGATGAGCGCTCTGCATTATTGCAATTCAAAGAAGGCCTAATCATTAATGTCCCCATTGAGGAGAGTCACCATAATTATCCTTGGAGCTATGAATGTCGTCCTAAAGTGGCATCCTGGAAGCAAGGAGAAGGTAACGTTGACTGCTGCTCTTGGGACGGCGTTGAGTGCAGTGAGAACAATGGTCATGTCATCAAGCTAGACCTCTCCAACAGCTGCCTCCAAGGTTCCATCAACTCTAGCAGCAGCCTTTTCAATCTTATCCATCTTGAGTGGTAATCTAGCTGGTAATGACTTCCGTTACCCTGAAATCCCTCCAGAAATCGCCAACCTTTCGAGATTATCTTATCTAAACCTCTCAGATTCTTTCTTTACTGGTCAAATACCATCAGAAATTTTAGAGCTCTCCAACTTAGTATCCCTTGATTTATCAGGAAATGGATATTCTGGAGGTTTTCTTGAACTCGGTAAAACCAGCCTCACAAATCTAGTCCAGAAGTTGACCAATCTTGAAACACTTAACCTTGGTCGAGTGTTGATATTTAATACTCCGATACCTCATAACTTGGGTAATCTATCTTCTTTGAGATTTCTGTCTTTGCAAAACTGCCTAGTGCAAGGTTAGTTTCATTATTATTATTAAAATTGTCTACTTAAATTAATATGTCGTGTCTATTGGTATTTCACTGGATGCTGATTGTTAAGTAAATAAAAGCACCAGGTCGGCCATGCTACTAATCTCTACCCCGGCATGGATCACCTCGGCCAAATAGTACGAGCAGAACACGGGGACAAGCATGAACCGATCATAGGCGATTACCAACCAGAGGTATATACCGAGCCGGTACCCGTCCCCCAAAAAAGCGGGAACACGATTCCACAGAATCGCGGTAGTTGCGCTGTTCCCAGAACCGTTGCGGGAGATGCGAGATCCCACATTTGCCCATAATGCAGCGGTTAGAGTTCCGGGAGGGACTGCCACTACCCGAAAAAGGTGGGGTGAAGGGCAAATGGAAACGTGGGGACAGCGGCTATAAAAGAGGAAGAAATCGATGAAGATGGGGATAGAAAAAAAGAGAGAGGGAAAACGCTGCCAAATTGCAATCAGGCCATTTCCTTACAAATTTTTAATAAACTCCTGGAATCCAAATTACACTGTTTTTCCGTAAACACCTTGTGCTAACTTAGGCATCGGAGGGTTTACGCCGGCAAAACCACCGGCGTCTCTGATCCATTTTTAGTGAGTGCAGGTCTATTGAGAGAAAGGAGGACGATTCCAATCCTAGTGAACGAGCAACAGTAGATAACACAAACGTTGGTGAAAGAATCTGGTCGGTCAAGAGGCTAGCAGATTTCAGCATCAACATTTTGGCGCCGTCTGTGGGGAGCTGGATAAAAAGCTACCACCGAATTAGTAGTTACCGGAGAAACATCGAACGATTAGACATGGATTTGTCAAGGAAGGACGCTTTGAGGGAGGATAACGAATCGGGGGAGACAATCACCCTTCGGAAAATTGCAAATGAAGCTCGAGAGAGGGTGATGCAAGATCGATTGGAGCGGATGGAGAAACAAATGGAGACTCTCACAGCCATATTGTTTGAGCTGAGGGATGAGCGGAGAAGGGATTGTGAAACCCCCGTGGGAAGAGACGAAGTTGGAGCAGAACCCAGCATCCGGGGGCGTAGAGTCGAGGAAATCCCTCCGCCCCCAGATCAACCTAATAGGGCGCATCCCCATAGAAGTACTGGTCGGGTCCCAGGGGAACACGTTGATAAAGGGAGAGACCAACCTCGCCCTGGACGAATACTGGGAATTAATGGCCGAGGGGCCAGTGTTGATGAAGGAGAGCTCAGACAGCGGTTGCAGAATGTCGAGCAGGAGCGAGACCAGATAGTTGCACGTGGTCCTGATCGTGCTATAGAATTGAAGGGGGAGGTGCGCAGATTGGCGCAGGTGATAGAGGAGATGCAGGGCAAGAGAAAGCCCCCGAGCTGGAGGATAATGCTAGATGAAGAATCTCCGTTATCAACTGAGATCATGAGTACCATAATCCCAAGAGATTTCCGCTTCCCCGACCTCAAATACTCCGGGCGAAGTGACCCGTTGGTGCACATTGAGCGTTTCAACGACATGACGGGTGTGCAGGGGCTGACACCAGCTCAGAGGTGTAGGATGTTCCCGTTGACACTAGAGGGACGAGCCCGAGAATGGTACCGCAAGCTGCCTCGAGGAAGTATAAAGGGGTATGAGCAGATGTGCCAGGAGTTGGCCGAGCAGTTCCGAGGGGCAGTGGCCCCAGAGGACGACATGATGGAATTGATGGGGATGAAGCAGGAGGAGCATGAATCCCTTCGGGATTTTGTAAAACGATACAACCGAGCCGTGCTGGATTTGGGAGCTTTTAATCACCCGCAGGCGTTGAGGGGATTAAAAGAAGGTGTAAGAATCGGTCGATTGTGGTATAACTTAAGGAGCCCCCTCGTACAGAATTACTCGTCGGGGTATGAGCAGGCGAGACGAGATATAGAAATCGAAGAGGAGAAATCAGCAAGAATTAAAAGTGAACAGCTGGAAGAGCTGAGGCGAAAGGAGCGGAGAGCCCTGAAAGGGAGCGGGTTGGGAAAGCGAACTGGAGAATCTTCAGGGATGGGCGGAATATCAGCTCGGTCCCGCCCTTACCCCATAGCTCCGAGAGCACAACAGTTCCAACACAGCCGGGCTCAACCTCAGCGCCCCCCAATCCCAGAGCGGCAGCGAGAATTCCGGCAGATGGCTGCCCACCCCTACCACAACACTCCCAGAGCATTACATGCAACCAATTCCAGGGCTAGTTGACCAAATCAGTTAGCAACTGGGACAGCCCAAGGTGACATTCATGATAGCTGAGCAGTTCAGCTGGTAGACCAGAGCTCGGCCTATAGACAGTACACTCCATTAAAGATCTCTATGGAGGAATTATATGAGAGGATCGAGAGACGAGGCCTGCTATACCCTCCAGCCCCAATAACAAAACCGACTCATCGACGGGATAAGGGCAGATTCTGCAAATTCCACGACACTCACGGTCACACTATCAGCCAATGTCGTGACCTGAAGATTCAGGTGGAAGATTTAGTAAGGAACCGATACTTGGATGAGTATGTAGACGGAGTGTCCCCTGTCATTGAGTTAGAGTACACACGGGATGAAGGAGTTGAGAGGGGTCTGGAACGAGAACAGCCGGCCATCCGTGTGATAGCAGGAGGGCCAACATTGGCCGGGGATTCAAACAGAGCACGGAAGAACTATGGGAGATACGCCATGACTGGTAAAGAGGTGCTTCTAAATTTGCCGGCAGCCAAAAGAGCAAAAGTGCGGCAAGTTCCCATTATGTGGACGGAGGATAACGAAGAGGGTATTCTGTATCCTCATGAGGATGCCTTGGTGATTAAGGCAAAGGTGGCCGGTACAGAATTGCAGCGAATACTGGTGGACACGGGCAGTTCAGTCGATATTCTGTTTAAGTCGGCCCTAGATGATATGGGGATTTCAGACTTAAAGCTGGAGCGGACGAATACATCCTTGAAGGGATTTGGAGGGGGACGACTAACTCCCATGGGGGTCATTGAACTCCCGATTACTGTGGGGACAAAGCCATTTGAAAGAACGATGATGCTGGACTTTGTCGTGGTAGAGGAAAGAAGTCCTTACCAGATGATATTGGGGAGACCGTTCATGAGGATAAGCCAATGTGTAATGTCCACGCATTATCTGGCGCTGAAGTACAGAATAAATGGAGTTGTGGGTGTAGTAAAAGGCGACCAAAGAATGGCGAGGAGCTGTTATGCTACAGCGGCCAAGGAAACGCTGCAGGTGACCTCTCTAGATAGCCGAGGGGATTCAAAAAATGGTCGCCAGGAACCTGTTGAGAAGCTGGAGGAGGTTGTTGTAAGTAGGAATGACCCTAGCAGAGTGGTTAAGGTCGGATCAGAATTGGGCGAAGCAATAAAAGACGAGCTAGTGAAGTGTCTACGGTCCCATGCAGATATATTTACCTGGTCTCATGAGGATATGCCAAGAATTGACCGCGGGGTAGCTTGCCACATGTTGGCCATAAAGAATGGGGCAAGGCCAATGAGACAGAAGAGGAGATTCTTTAACCAGGAAAGGTACGAGGCCATAAACACCAAGGTGGAGAAGCTGTTGAAAGTATGATTTATAAGGGAAGCCAGGTACCCAGAATGGATTTCAAATGTAGTCCTGGTAAAAAAGGCCAACGGGAAGTGGAGAATGTGTGTGGACTTCACGGACCTCAATAAGGCATGCCCAAAGGACAGTTTTCCCCTACCCAAAATAGATCAGCTGGTGGACTCAACAGCAGGTCACGGTCTGCTCAGTTTCATGGATGCCTTTTCTGGATACAACCAAATACCCATGGACGAGCAGGATGAGGAAAGCACTGCCTTTATAACTAACATGGGTTTGTTTTGCTACAGGGTAATGCCTTTCGGCCTAAAAAATGCAGGAGCCACCTATCAAAGGTTGGTAAACAAGATCTTCAAGCCGTTGATTGGACACACTATGGAGGTATACGTGGATGATATGATTACAAAGTCCAAAGAGCCGAGGGATCATGTGAAGCATCTAGAAGAGACCTTTGAATTACTGAGGAAGTATGAGATGAAACTAAACTCGGAGAAATGTGCATTTGGGGTCAGCTCGGGCAAATTCCTCGGATTCCTGGTAAGCCACCGAGGGATTGAGGCCAACCCCGAAAAAATACGATCGGTTACAGAAATGAGATCTCCGCGGACAGTTAAGGAGGTGCAGAGCCTTACAGGGAAATTGGCAGCATTGAACCGATTCATCTCGCGGGCCACAGATAAATGCCACCCTTTCTTCCAAATCATAAAGAAATTGAGAAAGATGGAGTGGACATCAGAGTGCGAGGAAGCATTTGGGCAGCTGAAGGAATATCTGGCCCGTGCACCGTTACTGTCAACTCCGAGAGAGGGTGACCAGCTGTTTCTGTACCTGGCAATCTCTGAATGGGCTACCAGCTCGGTTTTGGTCAGAGAAGAGGAAGGAAAGCAACACCCGGTATACTACACGAGCAAGGCCCTGGTAGACGCAGAAACCAGATATCCATTGATGGAGAGGTGGGCGCTGACTCTAATAACTGCAGCCCGAAAACTCAGACCGTATTTTCAGGCCCACCAGATTGTTGTGATAACTGACCAGCCTCTTTGGCAAACACTTCAAAAACCAGATGCATCTGGTCGGTTAGTAAAATGGTCTGTGGAGCTAAGTGAATTTGACCTCTCCTATAAACCCCGAGGAGCAATCAAAGCCCAAGCACTGGCAGAATTTATGGTTGACCGAGCGGAGCCAGGGGAAGAAGTTCGGGAGGAGCAACCAATAGAGCAGGAGAAAACAGAGGGGGTGTGGTTGATAATGGTTGATGGATCATGTAGTGAGCAAGGATCCGGAGCAGGAGTTGTAATACGGAGCCCAGAAGGGACCGAAATAACATATGCAGTGAAGTTCGAATTTCAGCTCACAAACAACCAAGCTGAATATGAAGCCTTTATCACCGGGCTCGGACTTGCACACGCTTTAAGAGCAGAGAGGATAGAAATTCGAGCAGATTCCCAATTGGTATGTAATCAGCTCAACGATCAGTTCCAAGCAAGGGGAGAGAAGATGGGTCTTTATTTGAAAAAGGCAAGGCAGATGGTCGGGCTTTTCCAAGAAGTGGAGGTAAAGCAGATATCCCAGAATGAGAATTACCGAGCAGATATGTTGGCTAGGATGGCCGCAATTGCAGATCCGAAATTACCTAAGTCGGTCCCACTAGAGGTAAGGACCTCGCCGAGTATAGGAGAGGAAGTGGAGGTGATGAGAGTAAGCACTGGAGAATCCTGGATGGACCCGATTCGCGCATATATCCGCGACGGAGTTTTACCAGAGGACAAAAGGCAAGCAAGAAAGTTAAAATGCCGAGCAGCGAGGTACACGCTACTAGATGAAGTGTTGTATCGCCGAGGGTTCACCTTGCCCCTTTTGAGATGTGTGGATGAGGAGGAGGCAGATTATGTACTGAGGGAGATTCATGAAGGAATATGCGGCAATCATTCGGGGGCAAGAACTTTAGCCTTCAAGGCACTTCGGCAAGGATACTTCTGGCCAACCATGCACCAGGATGCGAAAAGGATGACAAAGAACTGTAAAACCTACCAAAGCTTCTCTGAGGTTCCTGCACAACCCCCAGAAAAGCTGACCACTATGACATCCCTGTGGCCTTTCACTCAGTGGGGAATCGACTTGATTGGTCCGTTACCTAAGGGCCGGAGAGCGGCGACACATGCAATTGTGGCAATAGACTACTTCACCAAGTGGGTGGAAGTGGGGGCCCTCAGCCAAATCACGGAGAGAAAGACAACTGATTTCATTTGGAAGAACATCATCTACAGATACGGGATTCCCTATACCATCATTACAAACAACGGGAAGCAATTTGACAACGGCAACTTCAGGGAATTTTGCCAAAATTTGGGGGTGGATCTGAAGTTCTGCACCCTCGCTCACCCCCGGGCAAACGGATAGGTGGAAGCGGTCAACAAAGTGATAAAGAAGCTCTTGAAAACTAGGTTGGGAGAGAAGAAGGGAGCCTGGGTTGACGAGCTACCAAGAGTGTTATGGGCATACCGAACAACTCACAAAACCGCCACGGGGGAAACCCCGTTCGCTTTAGCTTTCGGTCATGAGGCGGTAGTCCCAGCAGAAATTGGAGTGGGGACACATCGAACGGAATATTTCACTGAGAAGCAAAATGACGAGCAGATCTGCTTAAGCCTGGACCTACTTGAGGAGAAAAGGGAAGGGGCCTCGCAGAAAGTGACCCAGTGTCAGCAAAGGGTTATGCGTTATTACAACAAGAACGTACGCGTGAGGCAGTTCCAAACAGAAGATTGGGTGCTCAGGAAGGTGAACCAAAACACCAGGAATCCCAACCATGGAGCTCTTAGACCAAAATGGGAAGGCCCATACAGGGTGATACGAGCAACTGGACCAGGAGCCTACAAGCTGGCGTATCCAGACGGACGAGAGGTGAAGAGGTCGTGGAACGCCGAGCACTTGAAAAAGTACTTCCAGTAAGCAAAGTGCTCTATTAGTTTTCATTTGGATAAGTTATTTCTGTTACGAACACGGTGATTTGTGACACACACATATATTCCATGTTTCTGTAACGCATTCGAAATTCAATAAAGATGAATTCAGTATGGAACTCGTCTGTTAGCAAACACATTAAATTCTACTAAGGCAAGAAAGTGCCTGCTTCTGCTCGGTCAAACGAAAGACCAGCAGCTAATCTACTAAAGCGAGTAAGTGCATGCTTCTGCTCGGTCACCAAAAGACCAGCAGCTAATCTACGAAAATTCTACAAAGGCAAGAAAGTGCCTGCTTTTGCTCGGTCAAACGAAAGACCAGCAGCTAATCTAGTAAGGCAAGAAAGTGTCTGCTTCTGCTCGGTCAAACGAAAGACCAGCAGCTAATCTACTAAGGCAAGAAAGTGCCTGCTTCTGCTCGGTTAAACGAAAGACCAGCAGCTAATCTAGTAAGGCAAGAAAGTGCCTGCTTCTGCTCGGTCACCAAAAGACCAGCAGCTAATCTACGAAAATTCTACGAAGGCAAGAAAGTGCATGCTTCTGCTCGGTCAAACGAAAGACCAGTAGCTAATCTACGAAAATTCTACGAAGGCAAGAAAATGTCTGCTTCTGTTCGGTCAACGAAAGACCAACAGCTAATTTATGAAAATTTTACTAAGGCAAGAAAGTGCCTACTTCTGCTCGGACAACGAAGGGACAGCAGCTAAATTTATGAGACTTTTACTAAGGCAAATATGTGTCTGCTCCTGCTCAGTCACCAAAGACCAGCAGGCGATTTTGCGAAAATTTTTACCAAGGCAAACGGATGCCTATTCCTGTTCGATGCACTAAAGAACCAACAGGCGAAACCAGATAAGAAAGCCAATAGAGAACATTTAAAAAAAAAATTCAAATGTTTACAGGGCAAATGAAAAACTACAGTCTTCACAAAAATAGACCTAAGGATTAGTAGAATCAACGGCCTCAGCAGGTGAAGGGTCAGCTATCTCGGGAGGCGGAAGATCAGCAACATCGGGAGGAGGAGGCATGGACCCCTGACCCACTTCAAAAGCACGCTGCCCAGCTTCACCCTCCTGCTCCCCATTCAAAGGAACCTCCACCTGCTCCTGCTCATCCTGCTCCTTATCTCCCTGGCCGGCCCCAGTCATATACCTCTCCACCCCAGATTCCAGCTTGCACATGTCGAGCTCGGGGTATTCTTCCTTGAGTACAGACATGATGCACTTATAGCTGAAAGCAACCCCGGAGTTATACTCAGCATCCAACCGATCATCCACATCAGCGGATTTACCTTTCTCTTCAGCCAGCTGGTCACTCAGGGATTTGATCTCTCCCTCAAGGGCGGTCCTCAGAGTATCTCTTTCACTTTGAGTAGCCTGAAGATCGGATTTCAGATCACCCAACTCACCTTCAAGCTTGGAGGAAGTAGACTCAGCAATCGTAACTTTCTCCTCAAGCTCCGTAAGCTGCTTGTTCAGCTCGGCCAGCTTCTCCTTGGACCGATCAGTAGATTCAGCTTTCTTTTTCAACTCCTGGTTATCAGCTTGAAGCTTCCTCTCATGACGCGCGGACACGGTCTTGTAACACGAGACCATTGTGGCCAGCCTGAAGGAGACTCTTTGAACAAAAGCAGCTAACTCGGAGAGGCCCATGCTCAAGTCGGAGTCTCCCCAGAAGAAAAATGGTACCTCAGGTCCGTCCCAGTTAACAAGAGGACCAGGTGGGAAGCCCCCGGGTTGGTAAGACTCAAATATCAATTTCCACTCTTAACTCATTTCACTCGCAAGACCAGAAACTGGGGGACTGGTGTTAAGTAAATAAAAGCACCAAGTCGGTCATGCTACTAATCTCCACCCCGGCATGGATCACCTCGGCCAAATAGTACGAGCAGAACACGGGGACAAGCATGAACCAATCATAGGCGATTACCAACCAGAGGTATATACCGAGCCGGTACCCGTCCCCCAAAAAAACAGGAACACGATCCCACAGAATCGCGGTAGTTGCGCTGTTCCCAGAACCGTTGCGGGAGATGCAAGATCCCACATTTGCCCATAATGCAGCGGTTAGAGTTCCGGGAGGGGCTACCACTACCCGAAAAAGGTGGGGTGAAGGGCAAATGGGAACATGGGGACATCGGCTATAAAAGAGGAAGAAATCGATGAAGATGGGGATAGAAAAAAAGAGAGAGGGAAAACGCTGCCAAATTGCAACCAGGCCATTTCCTTACAATTTTTTAATAAACTCCTGGAATCCAAATTACACTGTTTTCCCGTAAACACCTTGTGCTAACTTAGGCATTGGAGGGTTTACGCCGGCAAAACCACCGGCATCTCTAATCCATTTTTAGTGAGTGCAGGTCTATTGAGAGAAAGGAGGACGATTCCAATCCCAGTGAACGAGCAACAGTAGATAACACAAACGTTGGTGAAAGAATCTGGTCAGTCAAGAGGCGAGCAGATTTCAGCATCAACACTGATGTTCGCTTTTTTTCTTAAAAAAAAAACAGGAGGAATACCGTCTTCACTTGGTAATCTATCAAAGCTCATCT
This sequence comes from Citrus sinensis, assembly GCF_022201045.2. Lineage (NCBI taxonomy): Eukaryota > Viridiplantae > Streptophyta > Magnoliopsida > Sapindales > Rutaceae > Citrus > Citrus sinensis. The sequence goes on along the minus strand of NC_068563.1, from coordinate 5,724,875 downwards.
ATTTAGACCTTTCATCGAATCAATTATCGGGTGAGATACCTGCTTCCATTGGAAATCTTGGTTCTTTAAAAGAACTAGACCTTTCAACAAATGAATTATCAGGTAGGCTGCCTTCTTCCATTGGAAATCTTAGTTCTTTGGAAAAACTAGACCTTTCACTGAATGTATTTTCGGGTGACATGCCTGCTGTCATTGGAAATCTTAGTTCTTTGAAAGCACTAGTTCTTTCAAAGACTAATTTTTCTAGTGATTTGCCAGCTTTCATCGGAAATCTTCCTTCTTTGGAAATACTTGATCTTTCAGGGAATAAAATTTCTGGTGAGTTGCCAGATTTCTTTGGAAATCTTCCTTCTTTGGAAGAACTTGACCTTTCAGGGAATCAATTATCGGGTGATTTTTCTGTCTCCACTGGAAATTTAACTTCTTTGAAGAGATTAAGCCTGGAGTCATGTAGTTTTTTGGGAAAACTTCCACCATCAGTAGGTAATCTAACCCAACTACAATGGTTGGGGCTTGCATCTAACAATTTTTCGGGTAACTTGCCTTCTACTATAGGCAATCTTAGGTCATTGGAAACTTTGGATATCTCTTCTTGCAATTTCTCAGGTCCAATTCCTTCTTCACTTAGGAATCTTACCCAACTTAGCTGCCTTGACCTTTCTCGGAATCATTTTAGTGGAGGAATGGAGCTGGATGTTTTTCTTATTAGCCTAAAAAATTTAGAAGTATTATATCTCTCATCAAATAGGTTGTCAGTGCACACCAAAGCCACCTCTAGTACCACTTCACAAAAATTTGGTACAGTAGGGCTGCGTTCATGCAATCTTACGGAATTTCCAAATTTCTTGAAAAACCAAAAGAATGTGGCCGTGCTTGACCTTTCCTCTAATAGAATTCATGGAAAGATACCTAAATGGTTGTTAGAGCAGAATTTCTCTTCCCTGAACCTTTCCCATAACTTGTTAACAGGACTTGATCAATATCCCGTTGTTTGTCCATGGGGTAACAGACCATTTTCTTTAGATTTTAGTTCTAATTTTTTGCAAGGCCCACTCCCAATTCCACCCCCACGAACCAGGAATTATCTAATTTCAAACAATAGCCTGATAGGGGGAATTGCACCATGGATTTGCAATTTGAATTTTCTTGAAGGCCTTGATTTGTCTCGCAATAACTTAAGTGGCTTGCTTCCTCATTGTTTAGGAAATATCAGTAATCACCTCTCAATATTAAATTTACAGCACAACAAATTTTTTGGAACCATTCCTCAAACCTTCTTAGGGGTAGAGTGGTTGAGGATGATTGACTTAAGCGATAATCTATTACAAGGAAGAATTCCGAGATCTCTGGTCAATTGCTCAAACTTAGAATTTCTTGATCTTGGGAACAACCAGATTAGTGACACATTTCCCTCTTGGTTAGGAGCTCTTCCAAACTTGAATATTCTCATCCTACAATCCAACAAATTTCATGGCATTATAAGGGAACCTGGAACTGATTGTGGATTTCCTAAACTCCGCATTATTGACATCTCTAGCAATAGATTTATTGGAAAGCTTCCATCCAAGTACTTCCAGTGTTGGAATGCTATGCAAGTTGTTAATACAAGTGAGCTAAAATACATGCAAGGCGTGATTTTACGAGCATCGTATGTCAGCGAGGAATATGGCATTTATGATTACTCATTGCAAATAAGCAACAAAGGCCAAATGATGTCATATGACAAGGTTCCAAATTTCCTCACGGGCATTGTTCTCTCGAGCAACAGATTCGATGGGGAGATTCCAACATCAATTGCCAATTTAAAAGGACTTCAAGTTCTCAGCGTCGCCAACAACAGTCTCCAAGGCCATCTTCCATCATGTTTGGGCAATCTAACAAATATGGAGTCGTTGGATCTCTCAAACAACAGGTTTTCAGGACAGATTCCTCAACAACTAGTTGATCTCACATTCCTTGAATTCTTTAATGTCTCACACAACAATCTCACTGGACCCATACCACAAGGAAACCAATTTCCTGAATTTGACAATAGTTCATTCGATGGAAACCCGGGATTGTGTGGAAGGCCTTTGTCCAAAGAATGTGAGAATTCTGAACCTCCAACAAATCAGGATCATCATATTGACGGCTCAGAAGAGTCTCTGTTTTCAGGCGCCTGACTGGAAAATCATTCTGATACGCTATGCGGGTGGACTTGTTGCAGGATTGGTTCTCGGGTTCAACTTCAGCACAGGAATAGTCGGATGGATTTTAGAGAAATTCGGAATGCAGCAAAAAACAATGAGGAGAAAGAGGAGACTTAGAAACTGAATGTAATCAGGCTTTTTCCTTTGAAGAGTAAGCACTAGCATGTGTACGCGTTTCTCTTTTCTTTAAATTATCGTTGTAATATGTTTTGATTGCTTTAAAATCTGTCATTGTTATACCGTTTTTAAGTCTGTTATTGTAATACTGTTGTGGTTATTTTAATGGAAATTTATGTTTTTCTTTTTATAAAAAATAAAAAATTGCTTGTATCACATTAAGTCAACTTCAGTATAAGGGGTGATTTTGCTTGAAATGCATCAGTTTTGACAAAACAGTAGGCTAATGGTTCATATAGAAATTTGGGATCCCGCGGGGGGGGGGGGGGGGGGGGGGGTGGGGGGTGGAGTTGAGCAGAACCAGGAGACGTATAGAAACTGTAACTTTCTTTGAAGACTTCTAGCATAACGTTTACAACTTTTTTTTTTTTTTTTTTTCTTCATGTAAGAATTAAACTTTCATCCTATCTTAGAATTGAATTTTAACACTTGGATTCCTGAAATTGTTTTATAGAGAATAAAACCTTCATCCTATCTCAGAATTTACTTTCACCGCTTGGATTTCTGGAAAATTTTTATCACCTCATATCGTACCGAGTGTTAAACTAGTGACCCAAAAAATTAATAATATAATTAATAACGAGGAACAAGATGATCTCCTTATAATGTTTTTGAAAAATCAAAGTACTCAAAAACAGAGGATACTGAAAAACAGTAGCCACTTTTTTTTTTTTTTGGGTTTTTTGCTAAAGGATTGCACAAGCTATTTTCTTCTTTGCACTCCTCTGTTTTAGCTCCGTTTCGGTTTTTATTTATTTATTTATTTATTTGTTTTGCTTTGAAAACCGAGTGAAATAGCCAACAGGATCTATTTGGGAAATGTACGAGAAGTAGTCTTCTTGCTGCATTTCGTTTGTCAGCATTTGATTTTGCTATACTTGTATGAATCTAAACATAGTTGTAAGCATCAAGCAGCAACCGGTTATTTCACGTGAGTAACGTATCACTTTAGTCAGTAGATTTATATGGAAGAGGGGAATACGAATAATTGTAGGATTGCATTAACTTGATTGCATTGTGTAGGTCAATAATTTACTTGCATGAGGTCTCTAAATGTGTCTATGACTAGTTTAACCATTGTTTAGTGCAGATCTATACATCGTTCGAAGAAGTATAACCATTGTGGACGCCAATTGGCACATTTGTTTCCTTATTACACCCACAAAAATATAAATCACTCGTGAATTGTTTTAGTAGCAAATGATGTACTCCAAGAAGTATGCACCTCTTCGTTGTTTTTTCAGAAATGATAGATGCATATAATTGGGGACAATGTTGGGAGCATGAACCAATATAATAAAGACACATGTAAAACGACACTCCTAAACTAAAAGATTAATGATAAATAAATAATGTAAACAACTTTGTTTTATAAAAAACACGAATTCTTCAGCAGTTTAATTATTTGTTTTTATTTCTCCTTTTAGATAAATGACCTAAGTCTTTTAGCACAATAATTCTCATGAATTACAACGGAGTGAGGAGCATGAGACCAGGTTCTTTCATCCAAAACTCTCTCCCACGTGCGCATGCCAACGGTAGTTGATTGAGATTCTCTGCTAAAATTCATCTTTCTCGGAATTCATTGCTTGCATCTCAGATTTTCCTAATATCTCCTGAAATGACACTTCAGGAAGATGATTAAAAGAAAAAAGGGTAAATCAGACAAATTTATTAATTCAATGATCCGAAGGGTAGTATCCAGTATGGTCCCCTCACTTTTGCTTCATCTATTGTATTTCAGAAATGTCTCAGACAATTCCCAATCTGGAATTTGCCTCTTAGTTTTGCCAAATGAGGATTCTCAATGTAAGTAAAATTGTAAAAGGTGAAAAGTAATTAATTTGGTCTATTTTAATCTCCTGAAGTTATCGAGCCAAGTGAATTCAGAGACATTATTCATGACCCAAACAGAGTCATTATTCGTGACCCAAACTACTTTATAAGTTTTCTAGATAGATTACCAAAGGCTAAAGCAGTCACACCTTGGGTAAAAAGAAAAAAGTATTTTCTGGGTAAACTATTTACTTATTTATTGATAAATGGTTTTCTACTTATTTGGTGAAAGAGAAATAATGGAGGTTTATCTTGGCTATAGATTATATTGATTCTAGAGCAAGAATTATTAAAGTTTTGCTGAATATTGATTTTCAGGTTCCAGAGTTGCATGGTTGTAATTTATGAGTCAATTTGATAAATTTTAGTTTCAGTGTCATAGTTTTCAGGCGCATTTGATGGGAAAATCATTCTGATAGGCTGTGCAGGTGGACTTGTTACAGGATTGGTTCTCGGGTTCAACTTTAGCACCGTAATTGTCGGATGGTTTCTGGACAAGTTGGGAATGCAGCAAATGGCAACAAGGAAGAAGGGGATACATAGAAACTAAATGCAATTAGGCTTTTCTTTTAAGACTGTGCACTATTATGTGTCCTCGGTTTTTTTCTTCCCTTTAAATTATCATTATAATGTTGGTGTGATTTTTTTAAATGGATCCTTACATTTCTCCTTTTAAAAAAAAGAAAAGAAATAAGAAATAAGAAATTGGTGTATTATTTATTAAAAATTGGTTTATGGTGCCTTTTGAAATTTACATCACTATTAATAAGAAATGGAAGCTTTAGATATTAAATAAAAAATTAAAAGTGTTTGGTAATTAAAGATCAGATATCAGTATCATCAACATAGACGAGTTGATGTTTGCTTCTGCGTCCGCATTGCGAATGAACATGGACAAATCAATGGCTCTCCAAGCAGCACATAATATTATTTGGCATATGAACCTAGAAAAGATACAAACTACCAAATATTTGCATCGAGTAGTTTTCACATAATAAATTATGTTTTTGGCCAATAATTACTGTAATATTGAAATCTCATAGCTAGTGCAACAAATAGGGAGAATTGTTAGGTATTTGCTGACTAAGTCTTAACAGATTATCACTTTAGTTTTTGAGTTTGTTAGTTCGTGTTGAATAAACCCTGGTTTGTAGGGTGAAGATTTGTTTTTGAATTGTTCTTCCTTAATCTTAGCACTTTGGATCATTCCTGTTTGTAATGGCTATATAAATAAGCTTTTACAGCTACCAAAGTTTCTTGCTCTCTGCATTTGAGTTCTAGCTCAGTTAATAGTGGTATCAGAGCTTCACAAAGGGGCCATATTGTAAGAAAGTGTGAGTAAAACATTGTGAGTAGAGTGAAAGAGAGATGGTTGCCAAAGCTAGCAACTTTGCACAACCAAACATTCCCAAGTTTGATGGAGATTACGATAATTGGAGCATGTTGATTGAAAACCTTTTGAGATCGAAAGAATATTGGAACATCATCGAAACAGGATACACTAAGCCTGCTGAAGGAGAGACATTGATGGCTACACAAAGGAAAACCTTGGAGGATTTAAAACTAAAAGACCTGAAGGCAAAAAATTATCTCTTCTCAGCAATTGACAAGCCAATTCTAAAGACCATCATTCAGAAGAGAACATCCAAGCAGTTGTGGGATTCAATGAAGAGAAAATATCAAGGAAACATCAGAGTACAACGTGCTCAACTTCACACTCTTCGCAGAGAATTTGAGATTCTGGAGATGAAGATAGGTGAGTCTGTCACTGATTATTTTTCAAGGGTGATGTTGGTAGCCAATGACATGAGGAATATTGGAAAAGATATGCCGGACGTGAAAATCGTTGAGAAGATCTTGTGTACTCTCACTGAAAAATTCAACTACATTGTATGTTCCATTGAGGAGTCAAAAGATATTGATCATCTCTCTATGGATGAGCTGTAGAGCTCACTGCTTGTTCATGAGCAGAAGTTTTAGAAAAATGGTGGCAATGAGCAAGCTTTGAAGGTCACAAGTGGTGAGAGGCTTGGCGCAAGTGAGGAAGACAAGCTTGGAGGAAGAGGTAGAGGTCGTGGAAATCTCAAAGGAAGAGGAAGAGGTCGAGGAAGACAACCTGTTGACAAAGCCACCGTTGAATGTTTTCACTGTCACAAGTTACGACATTTTAGATATGAATGTCCTAGCTGGGACAAAAATATCAACTACGCTGAGTTGGATAAAGATGAAGAAATGCTACTGATGTCCTATGTTGAGATGCATAATTCCAAAAGAGAGGAGGTGTGGTTTCTGGGCTCCAGCTGCAGCAATCACATGAGTGGAGATAAGAGGTGGTTTATTGAGCTCGATGAGTCATTAAGGAAAATTGTAAAACTCGGCAAAATTCAAAAATAGCTGTCATGGGAAAAGGAAACATCAGGATACAAGTTCTTGGAAAAACTTAGGTGATCATTGAGGTATTTTACATTCCCGAGCTAAAGAGTAATTGATTAGTATTGGACAGCTTTAAGAAAAAGATTTGGCCATTGTGATTCAATATGTTGTGTTTGGGAGAAATACGTCGACGAGACCAGGCATGATGAACAGATATCTGATGGCAGAGTTCTGCGAACCGGTGTGTCCCGTAAGAGCCTGGTATCCCGGAGAGCAGGAGCAGGAATATCCTGCTCATCCACGAGCACGTCATCCGCGAGGCCAATTTCCTGTAAGAAGCATAAAGCCATTCCTGCTGTATTCCTGCTAAGTGTTGATTCGAGGAGACCCGGTCAACGACAGTTAGTGAGGCATGCTCTCCAGTCCGAGAATCTAGGCACGAAGGCCACGCAACCACCCACGACTACAGAAATAGGGAATCCACTTTCGAGAAGTGGGAGGATAACGAGCGCGAATGGAGGGGAGGCCCGAGTTCAGAAGTGGCCTATAAAAAGGTAGCCAACGAAAGGTAAAAGGGTTAGCAATTTTGAGATTATAACAGAGATAAAGGAAATTCTAAAGAAGTGAAACTATCAAAAAGCCATAAGATCTGTGGCAAGCGTTCCCAGAGCCTTCATATCTGACTTGAGCGTCGGAGGGTTTACGCCGGGAAAACAACCAGCGTGCTCTGACTTGTTTCTGTGGACGCATGAATACTTGGAGAAGAAAGCATACAAGGAGAGATCCTGATCGAGGTGAGGTTGATCGAGCAGATATCCTGGTCGTAGGAAGAGCGTAACCAGAATCTCGCATCAACATGCTGTATGCAAGATTTATTACCCAATGAGAGGGTTAATTATGCAAACAAACATGTCAGTAAATAGGATGTTTATATTGTGTGCTTTTGCACTTACTCATGCTCCAGGACAAGCTTGTTTTCAAATGGCATCCGAGGACACAACAACTCATCTGTGGCATCGGAGGTTTGGACACTTGAACATTAAAGGTCTGAGAACTTTGGCATACAAAACGCTGGTGAAGGATTTGCCGATTCTCAAACCTTCTGTGAAATTATGCACTGATTGTGTTGTTGGCAAGCAGCACCATGACCCTTTTCCCAAGAAAAGTTTATAGAGAGCTTATCAACCATTGCAACTTGTGCACTCTGACATTTGTGGTCCTATCACTCCTGAATCAAATAGCCACAAGAGGTATATACTCACTTTTATAGATGATTATAGTCGTAAGATGTGGACTTATTTCTTGCATGCTAAGTCAGAGGCATTTGCTATATTTAAGAATTTCAAAAGCATGGTAGAAAGAGAGAAATGGAATTATATTTCTTGCTTACGTACTAACCGAGGTGGGGAGTTCACCTCATCGGAGTTTAACAAATATTGCATTTCAAATGGGATCGCCAGATAACTCACTGCAGCCTTCTCCCCACAACAAAACAGGGCTGCAGAGAGAAAGAACCAAACCTTGTTGAACATGGTGCGGTGCATGTTGACTGACAAAGGAGTTCCTAAGGAATTCTGGCCGGAAGCTGTAAATTGGGTAGTGCATATTCTCAACCGATGTCCTACCTCAGCGGTGAAAGACAAAACACCTGAAGAAACAGGGAGTGGACTCAAGCCTTTTGTGGAGTATTTCAAAGTGTTTGGTTGTATCGGACATGTTCACATACCAGACATCAAGAGGAAGAAACTTGACAATAAGAGCTTCAAGTGTGTGTTTTTAGGGGTGAGTGAAGAATCGAAAGCCTTTCGAATGTATGATCCTAAATCTAAGAAGATTGTCATAAGTCGGGATGTGATGTTTGAAGAAGAAGAAAAGTGGAGCTGGGAGAAAACAACTGAAGCAACTCGTTGTAAGAGGCTACTAAAAGTTCTACTTGGAGAGATGCCATGGACTTGGAAATTCAAGCTATCGAAAGAAATGGTACCTGGGAGTTGACAGAATTGCCAAGAGGAGCCAAGAAAATAAGTGTAAAGTGGGTTTTCAAAACTAAACTGAATGAGAAGGGAGAAGTGGACAAATGCAAGGCTCGGCTCGTAGCAAAAGGATATACAAGTCGACATTGATTATACTGAGGTATTTGCCCCTGTTGCTCGTTGGGATACTATTAGATTAATTCTTGCACAAGCTGCTAGCAGAGATTGGGAGGTGTTTCAGCTTGATATTAAGAGTGCTTTCCTGCACGGTGAGATAACTGAAGAAGTTTTCATCGAGTAGCCACGAGGTTATGAAGTGAAGGGTGCTGAGAACAAAGTCTATCGGTTGAAGAAGGCATTGTATGGGCTCAAACAAGCCCCACGAGCATGGTTCAGTAAAATTGAGTCCTATTTCATCAAAGAAGGGTTCGAAAGGTGTTCAAGTGAGCACACTTTGTTCAAAAAGAATGGTGGAGATGGAAGAATCCTTATAGTCAACTTGTATGTTGATGATCTCATTTTTACTGGGAATGATGGGAAGATGTTTGAGCAGTTCAAGAAGTCAATGAAGCAAGAGTTTGAAATGTCTAATCTGGGAAGAATGAAATATTTCCTCCGATTAGAGGTGGTGCAGGGTTTAGTTGGAATTTTCATAAGCCAAAGAAAGTATGCTAATGAGGTACTTGAAAGGTTCGGAATGGAGCATTGTAATCCTGTGAAAAATCATATTGTGCCTGGCTGTAGACTTGTGAAAGATGAAGGAGGTGCAAAGGTTAATTCCACCACTTACAAGAAAATGGTGGGTAGTCTCATGTATTTGACTGCCACCAGACCTGATCTTATGTATGTAGTGAGCTTAATAAGTCGTTTTATGGAGGCACTGACTGAGTTGCATCAACAAGTTGTGAAGAGAATTTTTCGATACTTGAAAGGAACAACAGAGATGGGAATATTATACAAGAAAGGATGTGAGGAAAATTTGGTTGCTTTCTCTGACAGTGATTATGCCGGGGATCTTGAGGATCGAAAAAGCACTTCAGGTTATGTCTTTAAACTGAGTTTTGGAGCTGTGGCGTGGAGTTCCAAGAAACAGCCAGTTGTGACACTCTCTACAACAGAGGCAGAGTTTATAGCTGCTGCTTCATATGCTGTCAAAGTATTTGGATGCAGAGGGTTCTAGGGAAACTTGGTCTCAATCAAAGTAAATGCACTATTTTCTGTGATAATAGTTCTGCTATTAAGCTTTCGAAGAATCCTGTAATACATGGTAGGAGTAAGCATATCGATATTCGATTCCATTTTCTTCAAGAATTAACTAGAGATGGTGTAGTTGATTTGGTGCATTGTGGCTCTAAAGACCAATTAGCTGATATTATGACAAAACCATTGAAGTTGGATTTGTTCTTGAAGATGAGAGGACAACTTGGAGTATGCATCTTTCAAGAGGTAAACTGACTGTAAATTTTGCAGTTCAGTTTAAGGGAGGATTTGTTAGGTATTTGCTAACTAAGTCTTAACAGATTATCTCTTTAGTTTCTGAGTTTGTTAGTTCGTGTTGAATAAACCCTGGTTTGTAGGGTGAAGATTTGTTTTTGAATTGTTCTTCCTTAATCTTAGCACTTTGGATCCTGTTTGTAATGGTTGTATAAAAGCCTCAGTTCAGTATTCAATAAATAAGCTTTTACAGCTACCAAAGTTTGTTGCTCTCTGCATTTGAGTTCTAGCTCAGTTAACAAGAACTGGTTCTATCATTTTCTTTTACTTTAATCCTCCTTAATTACACGGGAGGGTATAGAGTTGAAGAAAATGCAGAGACATCGGACAACAGAGTTAGCAACACACAAGCACTGATGGAGTAGAAGATCTTATTCAAGGCATTGTTGGAGGATACAGAGTACTCAACATGCCGTGAAGGAAAAGTTAAGTGAAGTGGTAACAGTGGGTAAAGGAGAAAAAAGAACCAAAATTTAATAAAGACAAAGACCTAAATTGATACTCCTTATTAAAGACAGATTCTCTCTAGTCTCGAGTCAATGTTCCATGAGCCTTTTTTCACGTCCTAGTCATTCATAGGGGTGGTAATTTACGATGCAAATACAATTAATGCATGACTTTGACTCCAAATTGGCGATATTAACATCCATTATAATGATATGGCGAATTTAACTTCAGTTGACTTAGAACGGTGTTCATATATACATCTCTCCTTCGTCATCCCTATCTAAAAAACTAAGAAATAATTTTCTGACACGACATATGCATAGAACATGCAAAGACCTAAACCACTTGACTGAAATTGCGCTTGCTATCACCGAAACTTGATACTTGAAGACTTCTAATTCTAGTCTTGAGTCTCTGTCCGCAGGCCTTGATCGTCTGTTGATGATGATTTATGACAATTTATAGTGAATCCGACGATATAAAATGAAATATTTTTAAGTGATCTAAATTAAAAATCATGTCAATTTTAGTAAATCCAAATTTCATTAATTTTTCTGGTGTTTGTGTCGGATTCGCTGATCGCGTGAAAAATTGTCACTTCTACTATGATGACTAATAGTTCAAGAAAATACAGAGACATCGAACAGAAGTGTCAGTGTTCTCTCTAGACTTGACACCTAATTTTAACTTCTAGAATGATTTTGCATGAAATTATGGAGTTTTGGGTTGTTAACGTGAGATATTTGTTACATTTTAGGTGCATTAATTAGAGCCCATCTCAGAAACCATCAGCTAAAGCTCATTACAAATTGGTGCATTAGTAGCTCAGGTAAGAAATGTAAGGGAATAAAACTCGAATTCTTGACCTTGAGAATAATTAAGTTGAGGAGCTGTTATCACTCAACCAACGAGTGAGTAGTTTACAAAGAAGAGCGACAGTGACTCTCGGGTGGACTATATCATTTTAACGGCAACATGTGTTCAAAGAGATGTTCAATTATTGATGGAACAACTTTTGACGAACAATTGATTATTTTAAAACTCCCCTCGCTAGGCAAGAATATATATCATCTTCAACGATAAATGCCCTCGAGTAAGCACAGACTATTAAACATGCCGTGGACGAAAATTTTATAGTTGTAGTTAAAAGTCATCAAGACAATGGCATGCGCTCGAGTATGCAGAATAGTCAACTTGCCGTGAAGGAAAATTCAAGTGGGAAGGAGAAAAAAAGAAGCAAATTAATTTATCGACCCATTAGATGACAAATTATAGAAAAAGAAAGTAAATATAAACCCCCAAACAAGTTTGATAGATCTTATTAAAGATTTTTTTTTTCAAATAGATTGTTAATAATCGTTTTTTTTCAATTTTTTGACTTTTAAAATTGATTCAAAAGAGGTTTTTTTTTTTTTTTGTAATTTGTAGGAATTATGGGTTTACTTTAATTTATTAAAAAATGTTCAAACTCTAAACATCCATGTTTATTTTCATTAATTAATTATTTTAGAAAGTGTGTTTATTAATAATCATTTATTGACAAGGTGAAATTTGTGTTAGCTGAATAGGTGAGTTAAATCCGTGTTAGTTGCGAGTTGAAGGGGTTAACGAGTTAAACACTTAAAATTTTGTTTCCTCATGTTAGTTAAACATATTGTTTTCGTATTTAAGTTGTCGCTATGGTTATGAAATAAGTTGTGTTTGTGTTAATATAAAATTCAGTAGTGATATGTGTACAACAAACAAATAGTACAGCATCTCAATAGGATAAAAGTATTTTACTATAAAATATTAGGGTAGTTATCAATGATTTTTTTTTTTTTTGGTCAAGACATTTTAATCTTTTTATATTTTATCAAAATTTTGTGACCCAATTTATTTGGTCAAAAATAGCATTTTCCGAAAAGAAAATTTCAATGCAAGACAAATTTTTTATTTTTGTCTCTTATAGATTTTATACTAATTATTGTACATACATCATTATTCTATAGAATTTCACCACATGCAATTTCATCGTATAGTTTAAAAGTCATCAAAACAATTGCATGCGCTCAGTATAAAGAATACTCAACATGCCGTGAAGGAAAATTCAAGTGGGGAAAGGAGAAAACAAGTAGCAAATTAAAATTATTGACCCATTAGATGACAAATTATATATAGAAAATGAAAGGAAGTATAAACCCTCGGACAAGTTTGCTAGCTTCTATTAAAGATTTTTTTTCCCTTGTTCAAATAAATTGTTAATAACACATCATTGTTATTTGGTGGGACGTTGCCTCTTCAGAAGTTAATTTTTGTTAGCTAATGGCTTAATCATCAGTTCCAAATTTTATTACTTTTGCGTTCATGCCATTCGTTCATTTTTAAGTAACGATAGACTCTCATTAGTCTGGAATTTCCATGAGCCTTTGTCCGCCATAGTCGTACACAGAGATGGTAACTTATGATACAATTAATACATGAATCTGACTCCAAATTTGCGATTTTGAACTGACCTAGATTACTCTCACCATTATTATTTGTGTTAATTTCTTTTTAAAAAAAAGTTTGGGGGTTCAATTTTTTTTTTGGGTATATTGTAGGAACATATTTTTTTAAATGAAAATTTTGAGACATTTAAAAGAACTATTCTAAAAATAATTCTGTGAACAAAAATAAAGATAACAAAGTTTTTTTATCCAACAACTATGAGTTCAAATTATCTTAACATCCATTATAATGATACGGCCAATTCTAATTTGAGTTGACTTAGCACAGTGTCCATATGTACATCTCTCCTTTTTCATCCTATCTTAAAAACTAAAAAATAATTTTCTGACTCGTCATATGTACAGAGCATGCAAAGACTCCAAGTTACTAGTCTTGAGTCTTGGCCCGCTGGCCTTGATCGTCCGTTGACAATAATTTATGATGACCAATAGTGAGACCGATGATACGAAATGAAAGGCTTTTGATTGATCTAAATTGAAAACACGTCAATTTTAGTAAATCTAAATTCATTAATTTGTCTTGTGTTTGTGTCTGACTAATTAGTCGATCGTGCCAAAAATTGTCACTTCTACTATTGTGACTTTGTTTCCATTAAAATTTATTTAATTACTACCTATTTTTCACTAGTTTTTTAACTTAGTAAACCTCGGTTAAGGGATGGAATTCACCATTTTTCACCAGCTGTATGTAAGATTTGTTGGAATTTTGAGTTGATATCATATCATTTTTTTTTTGAAGTGGTCTGGATCACTTTGGAATTATGTTTTTCATTTTTTCTTCAAACAAAAATAAAAATTGATGTATTAGACATACAATAAACACCAGTACAAGAGAATAGTCCAACGGTTTTTAATAAGGACTTGGGAACAAAAAATTATCATGATTAAGTTATTTATTGTAAGTAATAATATTTGTTTTGTCAGCACTCAACATGGGTGATTGAGAAATTTGGGATAGTAAAAAAGAATGAGGAGAAACAGGAGACGGAGCAGAAACTGTAAGTAATTTTCTTTGAAGACTTACAGCGTAATGTGTACTCTTTCTTTGTTTTCTTTTTTATGTTCATTATAAACTTTCAACGTATTTTAGATTTTATGTTTATTACTTGGATTCCTGAAACATTTTTACAGAGTAATCTCAAAATTTGTTTTTGCCATTTGGATTCCTGAAAATTTTGTATTATCTCATCTTGTTCCTAGTAATAAAACAGTGACACAAAACCATAAAATATATACCAAGGAACAAGATGATCTCCTTATAACGTTTTTAGAAAACTCAGAAGTATTCAAAAGCAGAGGATATCGAAATAAAACTGCAGGCACTCCTCTGTTTCTGTTTTTAATTTCTTGTTTTGTTGTGTATTCAGTGAATCAAATCAAAGAGGATGAAACGACAGAGTTAGCTTGCGTTTTGTGATGCTCGATAACTTCAGTAAAACGACACTTAAAGACTGCGTTTTATGAAGTAAATGTTTTGCTTGCTACAACGACATACAGTCTTGCCGTTTTGAAGTTAATAGAACACGAGCAGAACACGTGCATACAAAAGGTTGTTAAAGGGCCGTTATTGCACATGGTCCTCACGTGCGTTTCTGGGAAGCCTCTGAGGTGGTTTATAAGCTGTGATGCTCAGCTGGAAACGGCGTGTGTGTTGGTTGAGAGAGAGAGCATTGTAACGAGAGAAAGAAAGCTTGAGACTGAGAGTTTTCTTGTTCCTGTTGAGTGCTTGTTAATCTCTGTAATCAAGTCTTGAAGTCATATCAATGAAGCTGTTAAGTTTGTTCCCCCGTGGATGTAAGTCAGTGCAAATTGACTGAACCACGTTACATAGTTGTGTTCTGTGATTTCTTGATTTCAATTCGTTTCTTTGTTTGTTTCTAAACACAATCCTAGTCTTAGTAATAGGTCATTAATCCATTAAGCTTTCTGGTTGTCTTTGGGAGGCATCTTGATTGATTCTAATCCAAAGATCCTTTGGGAAGTGTTCTGTAAAGCTTCTGTTTTCAGCTTATCAGAATCTTCAATTGGTATCAGAGCTGGATTGAAAGATTAGATCCAAGTATGGCTGCTCCAAGAATTGATCTAGAAAAATTTAATGGAAAGAATGATTTTAACATGTGGAAAGTGAAAATGGAAGCACTGCTGATCACACAGGGGCTGGGTGATGCCATTGAACCAGCAACCAAGAAAGAGGGGTCTTCATCTCGTACTCCTGAGCAAATTGCTGAAATTGACAAGAAGGCCAAAAGCACCATAATCTTGAGTCTCAGTGACTCAGTTATCAGAGAAGTTGCAAAGGAGAAAACAGTGGCAGAGTTATGGGCAAAACTTGAGAGTTTATACATGACCAAATCACTGGCTAACAGGCTGTACATCAAGAAGAGAATGTTTTCACTCAAGATGGCTGAGGGATCCTCTCTTGATGAGCACATTGATGAGTTCAACAAGGTTTGTGATACCTTGGAAACTATTGATGAAGGGCTGAACGATGAAGGCAAAGCTCTACTCTTGATAAGCTCCCTACCTCCTTCATACTCAAACTTTGTCGATGCTCTCATGTATGGCAGACAATCTCTATCCCTGGATGAGGTTAAAGCTGCCTTAAATACAAGAGGGTTACAAGAGAAACAAGTGAATGGAGTACATGGAGAGGGGCTGACTGTGAAAGGAAAGATTGACAAGACTGAAGGAAAGAAAAAGAAACAAAGCAAGACAAAGAACAAGAACAAAAATCTAAAGTGCTTCCAATGTCACAAGGAGGGGCACTTTAAAAAGGACTGCCCAGAGAAGAGTTTCAAGAAGAAGGGACAGAATGGTGATGCAGCTATTGTTGAAGAAGAGGGATATGAATCAGCTGATGTGTGTGTGGCAACAGAAGAAGTGCAGAAGGGTAAGTGGATCCTTGACTCTGGATGCACATTTCATATGAGTCCTTGCCAAAATTTCTTTTCTGAATATCATAAGATTGATGGGGGAAAGGTTATGATGGGAAATAATGCAGTGTGCAAAGTCATTGGGATAGGAAATATAAACCTTAAGCTTCATAATGGAACCATAAAAGAAGTCAAGCAGGTTAGACATGTACCAGAACTCAAAAGAAACCTAATCTCTTTAGGGATGCTTGACCAAGTTGGTTATAGTGTTAGGCTTGAACATGGAAAAATTGAAATCCTTAATGGGGCTACACTAATTATGAAAGGAAGTAGAAAGAATGGAGTATATGTTTTAGATGGTGAAGTAGTAACTGGAGAATCCAGTGTATCCACTAAGGTTAACATGGATGCAACCAGATTATGGCATCTGAGACTAGGGCACATGAGCATTAAGGGCCTTAAAGAACTAGCTAAGCAGGGTGTTCTGGGAAGTAATAAGATTGGGGAATTAGTTTTTTGTGAAGACTGTGTCCTAGGGAAGTCTGCAAGAGCTAGTTTCAAGAAATCTCAGCATAATACTATAGACATTCTGGACTACATTCACTCAGATCTGTGGGGGCCATCTCAAGTCCTATCTATGGGGGGAAATAGATTCTTCATGTCTATAATTGATGATTTTTCGAGGAGGGTTTGGGTGTATGTTCTCAGAACAAAGGATCAAGTATTTGGCAAGTTTAAGGATTGGAAAGCCTTAGTTGAAAACCAAACAGGTAAGAAGGTTAAGAAGCTAAGGACAGACAATGGACTTGAATATTGTAATCAGATGTTTGATGATTTCTGTGCTAGTGAGGGCATTGGCAGACATAGAACAGTGAGAATGACTCCTCAACAGAATGGGCTTGCTGAAAGGATGAACAGAACTTTAATGAATAAAGTCAGGTGCATGATGATTCAGTCAAAGCTGCCAAAAGGGCTCTGGGCAGAAACCTTGTTAACAGCTTGCTTACTGGTCAACCTAAGTCCTTCAGCAGCCATTGAGTTCAAGACTCCTTATGAACTGTGGTCTGGTAAACCTGGAAACTACAATAATCTCAAAGTATTTGGGTGTACAGCATATGCACACATAAATCAGGGAAAATTAGAACCTAGAGCCTTAAAGGGACAGTTTATAGGTTATCCAGATGGAGTGAAGGGTTATAAATTGTGGTGTTCAGAACTAACTCCACCCAGATGCATAACAAGCAGGGATGTGGTGTTCAATGAGGAGGATGAGCTGACTACTGGAAACCCAGCTGAAGCTGCTGAATCTCAAGATAGTGGTACTGAAAGTATACAGTTTGAGGTGGAGCATCCATTTCAGAAATCTTCAAATGAAGCTGCAGATTCAGATGAAGATAATTCTGAAAATAAAGAACACCAAACAGAACATCAACATCACCAAAATCAAACTGAGCTTGGAGAATATCAGTTGGCAAAAGACAGAGAAAGAAGAACTACCAGACCTCCAAAGAGATATGGCTATGCAGATCTAATAGCTTATGCACTTGCTACCTCACATGAAATTGATGAAACAGAACCTAAGAGCTACAAAGAAGCAGTTAACAGTACAAGCAAGGTTGAATGGCAGATAGCCATGGATGATGAAATAGCTTCCCTTTACAGAAACAATACATGGGAGCTGGTGAGAAAGCCTGATAATAGAAGGATAGTGGGATGCAAATGGATATACAGGATCAAAGATGGGGTGTCAGCTACAGAACCTAGGAGGTTTAAGGCTAGGCTGGTAGCTAAAGGATACACACAGAAAGAGGGCATTGATTTCAAAGAAGTATTCTCACCTGTGGTTAGACATGCATCAATAAGGGTCTTGTTGGCTCTAACAGCAGTTTATGACATGGAGCTTGATCAACTCGATGTCAAAACAGCCTTTCTGCATGGGAACCTGCAAGAAGAAATCTTCATGACACAACCAGAAGGGTACACAGACCAGCTGAAGCCAAATCATGTGTGTCTGCTAAAGAAGTCACTGTATGGGTTAAAACAATCACCCAGACAGTGGTACCTCAGATTTGATGAGTTCATAACATCTCATGGATTCAATAAATGCAGCTTTGATTGTTGTGTTTACTACAAAACAACAAAAGCAGATCTCCATATATACTTGCTCTTATATGTGGATGATATGTTAATAGCTTGCAAACAAAGAGAAGAGATTGATGCCTTGAAGTTACTGCTCAGCTCAGAATTTGACATGAAAGACTTAGGGCATGCCAAGAAGATCTTAGGCATGGAAATAAGGAGAAACAGAAAGGAAGGAAAGATATTTCTAACTCAAGAGAAGTATCTAGCTAAGGTACTTGACACCTTTGGGATGGAAAGCTGTAAACCTGTCATGACACCCCTGGCATCACATTTCAGACTCTCAAATCAGCAATGTCCTCAGACTGATGAAGAGAAATCTGAAATGATAAAAATTCCATATGCAAATGCTGTTGGATGCATGATGTATGCAATGGTATTAACCAGACCAGATCTTGCATATGCTTTAAGCCTTGTGAGCAGATACATGGCAACACCAGGGAAGGAGCATTGGAATGCAGTGAAATGGATTCTAAGATACTTAAAGGGTACCTTGGGGGTTGGACTGCAATATGGGAGAACTGAGGGCAGAAATGGTGGGCTATGTGGATATGTAGACTCAGACTTTGCAGGGGACAATGATAGAAGAAGATCCTTAACAGGCTATATGTTTATGCTAAACGGATGTCTAATCAACTGGAAAGCAAGCCTTCAACACATTGTAGCTTTGTCAACTACAGAAGCTGAATACACTGCAGCTACAGAGGCTGTTAAAGAAGCCTTGTGGCTTAAGGGTATGCTAGCTGAACTGGGGAAGAAGCAACAGTCTGTTGATATTCATTGTGATAGCTCAAGTGCGATCTATCTGAGCAAGAATCCAGTACACCATGAAAGAACCAAACACATTGATGTGAAGCTACACTTTATAAGGAATGAAGTGTCTAAAGGAGTCATCAAAATGGTTAAAGTTCACACTGACAGTAACCCAGCTGACATGCTTACAAAGGTGGTACCTACAGCCAAATTCAGCCTCTGCTTGGATTTGACTGGAGTGTGCAGCTCCTGAGAAATGCACACGATAATGGGGAAGAAGTTTATCAGGAATGATTTGCTTCAAGGTGGAGTTTGTTGTGTATTCAGTGAATCAAATCAAAGAGGATGAAACGACAGAGTTAGCTTGCGTTTTGTGATGCTCGATAACTTCAGTAAAACGACACTTAAAGACTGCGTTTTATGAAGTAAATGTTTTGCTTGCTACAACGACATACAGTCTTGCCGTTTTGAAGTTAATAGAACACGAGCAGAACACGTGCATACAAAAGGTTGTTAAAGGGCCGTTATTGCACATGGTCCTCACGTGCGTTTCTGGGAAGCCTCTGAGGTGGTTTATAAGCTGTGATGCTCAGCTGGAAACGGCGTGTGTGTTGGTTGAGAGAGAGAGCATTGTAACGAGAGAAAGAAAGCTTGAGACTGAGAGTTTTCTTGTTCCTGTTGAGTGCTTGTTAATCTCTGTAATCAAGTCTTGAAGTCATATCAATGAAGCTGTTAAGTTTGTTCCCCCGTGGATGTAAGTCAGTGCAAATTGACTGAACCACGTTACATAGTTGTGTTCTGTGATTTCTTGATTTCAATTCGTTTCTTTGTTTGTTTCTAAACACAATCCTAGTCTTAGTAATAGGTCATTAATCCATTAAGCTTTCTGGTTGTCTTTGGGAGGCATCTTGATTGATTCTAATCCAAAGATCCTTTGGGAAGTGTTCTGTAAAGCTTCTGTTTTCAGCTTATCAGAATCTTCAGCTTCAAAAACTGACTGAAATAACCAACAGCGCCTATTTGGGAAATCTAAAAGAAGTTGGTTTTGCTATACTGGTGTGAATCTGAACATAATTGTAAGCATCACTTTTAGGAGTAGATTTATGTGGAAAGGGGAATATGAATGATTGCAAGATTGCATTCACTTGATTGCAATGTGTAGATTCAGAAATCCTTTATGTAATACTTTTATGAGTAGATTTATGTGCAAAAAGGGGTGTAAAGGAACGTACTTTTTCTCACTATCCTGGATGCATACGAGTGTCGTTAAAGTGAAGTGAAAAGTAAAAAAAGGAAAAAAAGTTAGAATTAAAAAGCCAACAGCCCGACACCGTATTGATGCAACTGTTTGCATTTACTCATTTTCATTGTTTCCCTCCGCTTATTAATTAATCCTCACTTTTGCTATAATCGTGTTTTCGGTGGTGACAGAATAGTAAATGTTTATGGCATCACATTAAATAATAAATATTATTAAGACTTAACTTTTGTTGACTTGAAAAAATAAACAAGAGTCCAATGATTATAATGTTTGAACTGCTGCAATTTGCCTATAAAAGCAAACCAAGGCCTTTAAGTTTCTTCACATCTATAAAGTTAAACAGATTTTACTTTGAGAAAACTATGGGTTTATCCTTTATATGTTTATCCATAATATTTATGCAGTTCGCTTTTTCCTTCATCTTTAATTTTACATTCGCCAACTTCACTGCTTCTTCTGTGCTGCCACTTTGCCACGATGATGAGCGCTCTGCTTTGTTGGAATTCAAAGAGAGACACATCAATAGGGATCTTGATGCTTGGAAATTTGACTGTCGTCCTAAAGCGGCATCATGGAAGCCAGAAGAAGGTGATGTTGATTGCTGCTCTTGGGACGGCGTTCATTGCGATAAGAACACTGGTCATGTCATCAAGCTTGACCTCTCCAATAGCTGCCTTTTTGGTTCTATCAACTCTAGCAGCGGCCTTTTCTAGCTTGTCCATCTTGAGTGGCTTAATCTTGCTTTTAATGACTTCAATTCGTCTGAAATCCCACCAGAAATCATCAACCTTTCGAGGTTATCATATTTGAACCTTTCTGGAACTTCTTTATCTGGTCAAATACTATCAGAAATTTTGGAGCTCTCTAATTTGGTATCCCTTGATTTATCACTAAATGATGGTCCTGGTGGTAGACTTGAACTCCAGAAGCCCAATCTCGCAAATTTAGTCGAGAAGTTAAGTAATCTAGAAATACTTGACCTTGGTGATGCTTTTATTCGTTCAACGATACCTCATAACTTGACAAATCTATCTTCTTTGACGTTTGTTTCTCTGCGAAACTGTGAATTGGAAGGTAATTAAATTTTATATATTTTCTCCTAAATTAATATACATGCATGTTACTGTTAAATATACATATATATTTTACTCGAAAATTGCTATTTGCAATGTTAAATTCGTTATTAAAAGCTATTGTTATTTTTAATTTTCTACTTAAGTAGTGCGTTCTTTTTTCTTTTCAAATTTCAGGAAGAATTCTGTCTTCATTTGGCAATTTATCCAAGCTCCTTCATTTGGACCTTTCACTAAATGAATTACGGGGTGAATTGCTTGTTTCCATTGGTAATCTTCATTCTTTGAAAGAACTAGATCTCTCTGCAAATATTTTATCCAGTGAGTTGCCTACTTCGATTGGAAATCTTAGTTCTTTGAAAAAACTTGACCTTTCACAAAATAGATTTTTTAGTGAATTGCCTACTTCTATTGGAAATCTTGGTTCGTTGAAAGTACTTGACCTTTCACGTAATGGACTTTTTGGTGAGTTGCCTACTTCCATTCAAAATCTTTTTTCTTTGGAAGAACTTCACCTTTCATTCAATAAATTTTCAGGTGAGTTTCCATGGTCGACTAGAAATTTTAGTTCTTTGAAGATACTAGATCTGAGGTCATGTAGTTTTTGGGGCAAAGTTCCACATTCGATTGGTAATTTCACCCGGCTACAACTTTTGTATCTTACATTTAATAATTTTTCGGGCGACTTACTTGGTTCCATTGGAAATCTTAGGTCATTGAAAGCATTACATGTCGGTAAGTGTAATTTTTCAGGTCAAATACCATCTTCACTCAGGAATCTTACCCAACTTATTGTCCTTAGCCTTTCTCAGAATTCTTATAGAGGAATGATAGAGCTAGATTTTTTACTTACTAGCTTGAAAAATTTGGAAGCTTTAGTTCTCTCATCAAATAGGTTGTCATTGCTCACCAAAGCCACTTCTAATACCACTTCACAGAAATTTCGGTATGTAGGATTGCGTTCATGCAATCTTACTGAATTTCCAAATTTCTTGAAAAACCAACATCATTTGGTGATCTTGGACCTTTCCGCCAATAGAATTCATGGAAAAATACCTAAATGGTTGTTAGACCCTAGTATGCAGTATCTCAACGCCTTGAACCTTTCGCATAACTTGTTAACTAGGTTTGATCAGCATCCTGCTGTTCTTCCAGGGAAGACTTTTGATTTTAGCTCTAATAATTTACAAGGACCACTCCCAGTTCCACCCCCGGAAACCATTCTCTATCTAGTTTCAAACAATAGCTTGACAGGGGAAATTCCATCATGGATATGTAATTTGAATACTCTTAAAAACCTTGTTTTGTCTCACAATAGCTTAAGTGGCTTGCTTCCTCAGTGTTTAGGCAATTTCAGTGATGAACTTGCAGTGCTTGACTTGCAAGGGAATAACTTCTTTGGGACCATCCCAGATACTTTCATTAAAGAAAGTAGATTAGGAGTAATTGATTTAAGCCATAATCTTTTTCAAGGAAGAATTCCAAGATCGTTGGTCAACTGTTCAAAGTTGGAATTTCTTGATCTTGGGAACAACCAGATTAGTGACACTTTTCCCTCTTGGTTAGGAACTCTTCCAAACTTGAATGTTCTCATCCTACGATCCAACACATTTTATGGCATTATAAAAGAACCCAGAACTGATTGTGGATTTTCTAAACTCCACATTATTGACCTCTCTAACAACAGATTTACTGGAAAGCTTCCATCAAAGAGTTTCCTGTGTTGGGATGCCATGAAAATTGTCAATACAACTGAGCTAAGATATCTGCAAGATGTGATTCCTCCGTATGGACAAGTGTCCACTGATCTAATTAGCACTTATGACTACTCATTGACAATGAACAGCAAAGGGCGAATGATGACATATAACAAGATTCCAGATATCCTCACGGGCATTATTCTCTCAAGCAATAGATTTGATGGGGTGATTCCAACATCGATTGCAAATTTGAAGGGACTTCAAGTTCTAAACCTCGACAACAATAATCTCCAAGGTCATATTCCGTCATGTTTGGGCAATCTAACAAATTTGGAATCATTGGATCTCTCAAATAACAGGTTTTTCTTTTAAGACTATGCACTATTATGTGTCCTCGGTTTTTTTCTTCCCTTTAAATTGTCATTATAATGTCGGTGTGATTTTTTTTAATGGATCCTTACATTTCTCCTTTTTTAAAAAAAAAAAAGAGATAAGAAATTGGTGTATTATATATTAAAAGTTGGTTTATGGTGCCTTTTGAAATTTAAATCACTGTTAATATGAAATGGAAGCTTGAGATATTAAATAAAAAATTAATAGTGTTTGGTAATTAAACACCAGATATCAGTATCGTCAACATAGACGAGCTGCCGTTTGCTTCTGCATCCGCATTGCGAGTGAACATGGACAAACCAATGGCTCTCCAAGCAGCACATAATATTATTTGGCATATGAACCTAGAAAAGATACAAACTACCAAATATTTGTATATAGTTTTCACATCCAGGAACCTCGATTGTAGTAATAATGTGTGATTGAAAATGTAATACAAAGTGTTTAGGAAGTAAGAAAGTGCAAGGAAAATGAAAGAGAAACATCGAGAAGTTTCTGGGAAAGTGTATTCTTTATTCTTTTCTAAAACTGATTACAACTTGAGTATTTATACTAATGATTCCAGCTGGCAGTTAACATGTTATTTAAATGATAATTGTGAGGAATTAGGCTCCTACGCCTACCATTAAAAAAAAAATAATAATAATTTTGAGAACAGATTACATAAGTAAAGAAAACAAAGGTTTTTACGCAACAACTACGAGTTAAAATCATCGTCACATGCATCCAAACTAATGTTGACAGTCGAATGACATGGCCAATTGGCCAGTTTAACTTTGGTTGACTTAAAACGGTGCCCATGCATCTCTCCTCCATCATTCCTGTCTTAAAAGCTAAGAAATAATTTTACTGCTGTTTTCTTCTCTGCACTCCTCTGCTACAGCTCTGTTTCTGCTTTTTCCAAACACTTTAGAGATATATATAGTCTAAAAGTCATGACAGCCTAAATCTCTAGAAAAAATGCACTCGCGTATGCAGACTATTCAACATGCGGTGAAGGAAAATTTTAATGAACTGGACTAACTAGAGGCAAATTTATTGATTAATTAGATGACAAATTGATTCTTGAAAAATAAAAGGTAAAGCCCCAATGCAAAGTTCGATAGATCTAAAAGAAAAAAAAGATATTTACTCAAACACCCAGCTTGTTATTTTTATTCCGCTAATTAGACCCAAAAATTGAAAGAAAGCTTTGCGATTATCTAACCGCCTAATATAAATTTATCAGAAAAACGAACATTACATATTACTATTTGCGCAGTTTATTAATTTTTTTTGGCTACTGTCCTCTCCAGTTATTAAATTTAGTTAGCTTTCAATATTTCTGTTCGGTTCAGTTTTCTTCTTCCTTTGTGGAACGTGTAAACTTGCCTAAAACAGATCGAGTTGATAATCAGCGGTTGGTGCCATTGTAGAGGCACGGGGTTCGAACTTGCCACCATCATACCAGTTGGAAAAAGCTCATTAGATGCGCGAGGTAAAGCCTGAAAAAGTGGAATATTTTTAACAGGCAAATCTCCATATAAATCATCGTCTGCGTGGCTTGACGAATCAGAAACTTCCCCGTCATATTTGAAAGTAAAAACAGCAACAATTACAGAGAAGACTAGAGGCAAGACCGGCGCACTAAAATTGTTCCTGACATGCAATACTACCAGAATAGAATAAATGAGTGTAACACTCACCCGGATCACAGAGAAAGCAACTTCCACTGTCTCAACTAGCTGCCTCAGACTATGTATTCTGGTTGCACCTCTGCTTCTTCCCATAAAACAAGTATACATATTCATAACAAAACCAAATGCCAACAGTAGAAATGCAGCAAGAAGGAAACCCCTCTTACTTTTTCCAAATAGACAGAAAAATTGATGCTACTTCCAACACAAGATAAAACACAGCAAGTGAAGGTTTCTTATATTTACAAAGCAGCTGACAAACCTGTAATAAAAGAACTACAATCATATATCTAAGGAAATTATTATATATCTCAGAAACTTTGATATTTGTACCTGCTTGATAGTCTGCTATTGGTATTTCTGATTGACTTGACGAGTAGCTGGTGCCATAAGGGAGGCAGGGCTGGATACCAAGAGCAAATCATTCAGCAAGTTAAACTGGTTCATCGGGGTCCGGATTATAAGCAACAAGAAGTGATTGGCTGTGCTAGGCACATGATCAACAGCTGGAATATGTGAAACACTCGAATTTCTTAATGAATTATTATAAACACCGTGTGATGAATCAGTAGCATCCTTATCCTTTTTGAAAAGAAACAGAGTTGCTATAGAAAAGGGTAGCAGCAAAACTGATGCACTGGAATTGCTCGACTCCCAAATCTGGTAGTGCGAAATAAACGGATGTTATAGTCCATTGGATCACCGAGAAGACAATCACCACTGCCCCAATCAGCTGCCTCTCACATTCTTGTCTCGTTGCTGTAGTAGCTCCTCCTATAATACAAGCATAAACACTAATACCAAAAGCAAGAAGGACGCGCGCTCCACTTGCTTTTCTTGACTAGATCCTGCACCTATGATTTTGCCTCCAAAGCAAGATTACTAAATAGCTTCCAGGCGGATGAGATTGATTCCAAGGCATGATATTTCAGTTTATGTTGAATAAATGATTCTGCCTCCAAAACAAGATAAATAAGTGAATCTCGCAAAGATGGAATCGCTTCCGACAGAAGATAACTGAGCAGATATACCACAAACGATGTCACTTCCAACACAAGATGTGTAAATAAAATCCGTACAAGGGAAAGCACCGCAATTGTACGTTTCTTACACTTTCTGACTAATTTCTAAACCTGTGACATAGAGGCAATTATAAGCTTCTTCCTAGATTAAAATGACTTCCTGTTTATCATGACATGAATCGAAATTAATTGTCCTTTCTCCTGGCATTTAGCTTAGCCATTATTTAAATTTGCAAAACAGCAGCTTATTCTCTACGCATTTTGCGTGCATGAGAGATATGATGTTCCGATTATAGCTAAGTAATTTAGTCACAGTATCTGACCCTGACTATGTGATCGTCATCTAAACAAGAAAAGAATGAACTAATAAACAAATATACCAAATCAATTAATCCATAAGATTTAGCAAAATAATGCATAATTAATTAATTTATCTAACAAGTTAAGAAAGAGGACCTTGTCTGCAGATAAAAGGGAGAACCCGGAACGCTTAATCGGAGACACAACTGACAAGGGAGACTCAGGGCCGGAACCCGATGCCCCATCGGACAAGACTTGCAAAACATCATCAGAAACCGAGCCAAAGCTCGAAACAGACGACAAATACTCCGAAAAGGACAGTGTTTCCGGAAGGTTGACGGACTCAGCATTCCACAAAATCTAATTCTTGGAGGACCCAGTATGAGTGTCATGATGAGTCACCGAGTTCCTCCACAGCGGCATGTGTCCGTTTGCATGCAAAAAGTACTTACTGCACCAACTTTTGAACTTGAATTGAAAGCCGACTCTTAGGCTCCCACTCAGGTTGGCGGTCCATGTTCTTTTTCCCAGGAACCGTCCGAACAACTTCGTTGCCAGTCACGCCCAGCAGAAGCGGAATATCAGAAGCCGTCAAGTACCTGCCATGGCTGCTCTTGAGACGGAAAAACGTTGCCTTTGTTCCGAACTAACTCGACTAACCATATTGGTTTTTTACTAGATGACCTCTGACTCGCCGTTTCTTGATCGTCTTCAGCGACTAAGTGACGTATTGATTGCTTTCTTTTGGCTAAGACATTGATAACATATGTATATATAATGCAATGAAAACTACAGCCACTATTTTTTATTAATGGTTGTGTGAATTATTGTAATGAGTTTATTTAAAAATTATTATAAACATAAGAAATTAATTTTAAAAGTTTAGTTTGATATTTAGATGGGTGTGTAGAGACACTGCGTTCATCGCTCCTTTCATCTAATAATTTTTTTTGGGAGTTCCCAGCTTTCAAAATCCCAGGTCACTGGAATTTTTAGATGTCTACAAATGCAGTTTTCTGGTCAAATTCCACCTTCATTGGGTAATCTCAACCAACTACAATGGTTGGACCTTGCATTTAACAACTTTTTGCGTGAGTTACCTGCTTCTATTGGAAGTCTCAGCTCGTTAGAAAGATTGGATGTCTTTTATTGCGATTTTTCAGGTCAAATTCCACCTTCACTAGGTAATTTGACCCAACTCGGCTATCTCAAGCTTTCTCAAAATAATTTTAGTGGCACAAATGGAGCTTGATACTTTTCTTGTTAGCCTAAAAAATTTGGAAACTTTATATCTCTCATCAAACGGGTTATCATTGCTTAACAAAGCCTCTTTTTACATCACTTCAGAAAAAAATTTGTTTGTAGGACTGTGTTCATGCAACCTTTCTGAATTTCCAAATTTCTTGAAACACCAAAAACATTCGGAGGCCCTAGACCTTTCCTCCAAAGAAAATACATGGAAACATACCTAACTGGCTATTGATCCCAAGTATGAAGAATTTTAGCTACTTAAACCTTTCCAAAAACTCTTTTCCTCGGTTTGATCAACATCCTACTGTTCTTCCCTGGACTAGTGATTCATTTACTTTAGATCTCAATTCTAATTCCTTCAAGGACCAATCCCAGCTCTATCCACGAAAATAAGACACTATCTAATTTCAAAGAACAATCTAACAGGGGAAATTCCATCATGGATATGCAATTTGAGTAGTCTTTATGTCCTTGATTTGTCAGACAATAATTTAAGTGGTGAGCTTCTTCAATGTTTGGGCAATTTCAGTGGTGGACTTTCAGTGTTAAGCTTGCAAGGAAAAAACTTCTTTGGGACAACCCCAGATACCTTCATGAATGGAAGTGATTTGAGGATGGTTGATTTGAGCCATAATCTATTACAAGGAAAAATTCCTAAATCATTGGCCAATTGTGCAGTGTTAGAAATTTCTGATCTTAGGAATAACCAAATCAATGATACTTTTCCTATATGGTTGGGAAGTCTTTTGGAGTTAAATATTCTCGTCTTAATCCAACAACTTCCGTGGTGAAATCAAGGAACCTGAAATGGAGTGTGGATTTCCAAAGCTTTGAATCATTGACCTATCTAACAACAGCTTTATGGGTAAGCTTCCATCAAAATATTTTCAATGTTGGAATGCCATGAAATTTGCCAATTCAAGCCAACTGAGATATATGGAAAATTTTCTCTCTTCGTATTTTTCATTTGACTTCTATAGATACTTCCCCCAAAATGACTATTCAATAACAATGAGCAACAAAGGCCAAATGATGACACATGACAAGATCCCAGATATTCTTAAGGGTATTATCCTCTCGAGCAATAGATTTGATGGAGAGATTCCAACATCGATTGCCAATTTAAAGGGACTTCAAGTTCTCAGCCTCACCAGCAATAACCTCCAAGCCATATTCCGTCTTGTTTGGGCAGCCTAACAAATTTGGAATCATTAGATCTCTCAAAAAATAGGTTTTAAGGACAGATTCCATAGCTGCTAACTAGGCTCACATTCCTTGAATTCTTCAACGCCACGCACAACAATCTCACGGGACCCATTCCACAAGCAAACCAATTTCCTACATTTGGCTACAGTTCATTTAATGGGAACTCTAGATTATGTGGGAAGCCTTTGCCCAAAGAATGTGAGAATTCTGAAGCTCCAGCAAATAAGGCTCATATTGAAGGCTCGGAGGATCTATTTTCGGGTGCATCTGATTGGAAAATCGTTCTAACAGGTTATACAGGTAGAATTGTTGTAGGATTGGTTTTCGGGTTTAATTTCAGCACAGGTATAGTCCGATGGTTTCCGAAGAAATTGGGGATGCAACTAAAAACAAGAAAGAGAATAAGGAGGCATAGAAACTGAATGTAATTAGGCTTTTTTCTTCGAGGAGTTGACACCATCAATTATGAGTACTTGTTTTTCTTTCCTCTATATTGTTAGTGTACTATTTTGTGATTGTTTTTAATTCTACTATCAGAATGATTTTCCACTTAGATGCGCCTGAAAACACTGACTCCTCTGAGCCTTCCATATGATTTTCATTTGTTGGAGCTTCTGAAGTCTCACACTGTTTGGACAAAGGCGTTCCACACAATCCCGAGTTCTCATCAAATGAACTATGGTCAAATGTAGGAAATTGGTTTGCTTGTGGTACGGGTCCAACGAGATTGTTGTGTGAGACATTAAAGAATCCAAGGAATGTGAGATCAACCCAATTGTTGAGGAATCTTATCTGAAAGATAATTATCGGAGAGATCCAATGATTCTAAATCTGTTGGCTTGCCTAAACATGATGGAATATGGCCATGGAGACTATTGTTGGCAAGGCTGAGAATTTGAAGTCCCCTTAAATTTGAAATGGATGTTGGAATCTCTCCATCAAATCTATTGCTTGAGAGGCTAATGTCAGAGAGAATATTTAGGATCTTGCCATACGACATCATTTGGCCTTTGTTGCTTATTGTTGATGAATAATCATAAGTTCTGTCAAACCCAATTCAAATAATTATTGGGACTAGAGCAATGAAACCTTGCATATGTTAGTTCACTTGCATTGAAAACTTGCATAGAATTCCAACATTGGAAATATTTGGATGGAAGCTTCCCGGTAATTCAATTGTTAGAGAAGTCAATAATATAGAGTTCAGGGAACCCACATTGAGTTCTAGATTCTGTTATCATGACATGCTTTTAGGATGAGAATGTTCAATATGGAAGAGTTCCTAACCAAGAAGGGAAAGTATCACTAATTTGGTTATTCCCAAGATCAAGAAATTCTAAACTTGAACAATTGGCCAAAGATCTCGAAATTCTTCCTTGTAATAGATTATTGCTTGAATCAATCATTCTAAAAAACTTTCTGTTCAAGAAGGTTTAAGGGAATGCTTCCAGAAAATTTATTGTGCTATAGATCTAATATTACAAGAGGATTACTAAAATTGCCTTAACATTGAAGAAGCAAGCCACTTAAGTTATTGCAAGACAAATCAAGGCTTTCAAGAATACCCAAATTGCATATCCAGGATAGAATTTCCCCCGCTAGGCTGTTATTTGAAGCTAGATAGTTCACGGTATTCTAAGGTGGAACTAGGAGCGGTCTTTGTTGACAATTAGAGCTAAGATCAAATAAAAAGCGATCATAACTCCATGGAAAAACGACAACATGTTGATGAAACCCTGTTAAAAAGTTATCGAAAAGGTTCAAGTAGCCGAAATTCTACATACTGGGGTCTAACAACCATATAGGTACTTTCTCATGTATTTTATTGGAGGAAAGGTCGAGCAACTTCAAATGATGTTGGTATTTCAAGAAATTTGGCATTTCAGTGACGTTACATGAACGCAGTCCTACAAACAAAAAATTATGTGAAGCAGCACCAGAAGTGGCTTTGATGAGCAACGACGACTTGTTCGATAAGAGAAATAGCTCCCCTAGGTGTTTAAGATTAACAAGAAACATATCTAGATCCATTGTGCCACTGAAACTATTGTGAGAAAAGTCAAGGGAGCCGAGTTGGGTAAGGTTAATTACCAAGTAAAGATGGAATTTGACTTGAAAAATTTGCATTCAAATAAATACAATATTTCCAATGATCTAAGATTACCAATAGAAACAAGTAACTCACCATAAATATTACTAAATGCAAGAAACAACCAATAAAGCTCGGTCAAATTACCTAGTGAAGGTGTAACTTCGCCCCAAATTTTACATGCAATATTTTCAAAGAACTAAAATTTCCTATGGACCAAGGCAACTCGCGTGAAAATCTATTAAATGGAAGCTGTACTGGTTCTTCCAAAGAAGCCAGATTTCTAATTGAAGTTGGCAATTGAACCGATAGTTCATTCATTGAAATGTCAAGTTCTTTCGAAGAATCAAGTTATCCAATGGAGGTAGGCAACTCACCAGATAATTTATTAGATGACAGGTACCAAGTGAAGATGGAATTTTTCCTGTGAATTTAAAAAAAAAAATCAGTGAAATGCAAATGTTGTCACATATATTAAGGATAAAGTCAAGCGAGGTGAGAATTTAGTTACCTAGCAATTCGCAGCCTGAGAGTGATAAAAAAGTCAAAGAAGACAGATTTGTCAGGCTATAAGGTATTGGAGAAGAAACTGTCACACCATCAAGATCAAACTCTTTGAGGTTATTCAGCTTCTCAATAGATTTCTAAGACTTGGCTTCTCAAATTGGAGATTATGATTATATGATAAACGAGGGGACACCAAGTTGGAAAGCTCTAGAATTTCCAATGGTATTTGACTAAGAAAAGCGGCAAAAGAAAGGTTTAATGAGATAAACTCGAAAGGTTAATAAATGGGATTTCAGAACCATTGAAGTCGTTAGAAGAAAGATCAAGCCACTCAAGATCGACAAGCGTGAAAAAGCTGCTGCTAGAGTTGATAGAACCCTGGAGGCAGCTACTCGAGAGGCCAACCTTGATGACACGACCTTTGTTTTCATTGCACTGGACACCATCCCATGAGCAGGAGTCAATGTTTCCTTCTTCAGGCTTCCATGAAGCTGATTTGGGACGACATGGATGCTAGGGATAAGTCTCATTAATGATGAGGCTTTCTTTGAATTGCAACAAAGCAAAGCGCTCATCATCATAGCAGAGTGGAGACAACATCGAATTAGCAATTGTAAAATTAAAGAAGATGAGGGAAAAAACAAACAACATAAATATTGTGAATAATAAACCCATAGTTTCCTGACAATAAATTAGTAAATTTTTATAAATGTGAAGAAACATAAGGATCTTGTTTCCTTTTATAGGCAATAATGTGCAGCCAAAGGCCCATAGCAAAGCTTAAATTTCCCATTCTGAATGCAAATATTCAACATACGTATAAAAGTCCACATGTTGAATTGAATTGACCTCTCATTATTTGACAAATGTCTCTGTCGATTATGTTTCAAAAAGGCACCCATTGTCTTATGGGGGCTCTTTTTTTCTTTATATCCACTCTTCATATCTCTTATTTTGAAAAAAAAAAAAAATTCATCTCAGTAGGAATTTTTTCATTTTTTTTCTTCGGTAAGTCAGTAACGCATACAGAATTTAATTTGAATTTTCTACTTGCATCAAAACCAATAATCATGAAGTATATCTTTTCTCACTTAAACATTTGAAATTAGTAGAATATTGGGAAATTATGAGTTTGATCCAAAATCACTTAACAGAGTTGAAGACCCTGATCCTTTTAATTCGAATAATTTTACACATCGTTTTCCATCGGCCACGTGTGTACGCCGAGGATAACCATGGCAGCCAAATGTACAAAAACAGAAAAGAGGAGAAAAATCGGCCACTTGTGCACAAGGAGGAAATAATAATAATAATCATCATCATGGTAGCAACGACGCCGTTTAATGGGATGGCGAAAGGTGGATCGCGAACCGTACTGATAACGTCGCCGTTTAGGGCGAGCTTTAGCTCTAGAGATGATGATTGATGGCCAAGCACCGCCAGACCGTAATCGACTGCTCACCTCCCTCCAATCAGAATTCCCCAATTCCGACCACCACCTCCTCCTGAATGTCGATGCCGTCAGTACTGCCTCTTCATTAATTAATTAATTAATTAATTAATTGATTATTAAGCTTTTAGGAGTAATAATACTGAATGGTAAATTAATTTTGTTCTTTTAAAAGATTATATTTTCTTCAATTATCTATAATTGCCTGTTGTTTTTGTTTCAAGCTTTTAATGCAATATTTATGTAGCTAAATAAACAAAATTCAGGCTTTCTAATTTTACTACTAGAAAGCCTGCAAGTTCTATTGGCCAAAATTTGTTTACTTATTGCAGATCATTGATTGAACAAAATTTTAAAGACTTCAAATTAATGATGACATACAATGTCACAAGAATATGTTGTTAGGCATGAAAAGAAAAGAGTAGTTAGCAGTTTTATCAATGCGGTGGTCAATTCTCTTACTCATTCAAAACTTCATGCGTCCGTTCTGGTTCTGAAATGACATTTTCTTGGATGTTTTTCACATAACGTTGAAATCTGATAGCTTGTGCAACAAATAAAGAGAATTATTGACTCTGTCCTTTTCTTTTACTTTAATCCTCCTTAATGTGAAACTGCTTTGTCCATAGGGCTAACTTGACAATTCAGGTAGCATTAATAAACATAACCAGATTTGGGATGTTTCGCCTGAAGCATTTGCACGAATGCTAATATACGTGTTCGAGAAGTTTTCCGACTCTTGAGACCTGACTCCTAATTTTAACTTCCAGAATGGTTTTGCATTAAATTATGGGTTGTTAACGTGAGATATAGGTTACATTTTCATTTTCTTTGGGAAATTTACGTGTGACTAAATGACAATTTTATTAGACTAATTGTATTGCGTTTGAAAGATGTATGTATACAGATATGGATATCTAACGGATGCTGGAAGAATGGTTGAATGGACAATTTCTAGGAAAATGCTGCAAATCAGAGTGAAACCAATTAGTGGTCATGGACATGATAATATGATATACTTGAGTTTTTGTATCTGAGTTCTTGGCTGATGAAGAATTTCCGATCAGTCGTGCAGGAAAAACTTTGGAAAGTTCTATCAATTAGCATAGATAAATCACAACATTAGTTAAATCAACCACAAAAGATAGCTAAATTTATATGAATGGAAACCTTGCGCATCCTTGGCAAGAAACTTAGGTGCATCAGAGCCCATCTCAGAAATCATCAGCTGAAGCTCATGGCAAATTCATGCGTACCGTGCATTAGTAGCTCAGCTCAAGAAATCTAAAGGAAATATACCCCCGCAGTACTCGGGGAGTAAAACTCAAATTAAATTCTTGACCTTGAGAATAATTAAGTTGAGGAGGCTCCATCACTCAAGCGATGGGTGCATAGCTTACAAAGAAGAGTGACAGTGACTCGAGAGTGGAGCCAATGCTAAACAAAGCTTCAAGTCAACTATGTCATTTTAGTGGTAACATTTGTTCAAAGAGATGTTTAATTATTGATGGAAGAACTTTTAATGAAAATTTTGATTATTTTAAGACTACCTTCGCTGGACAAGAATATGTCAACTTCAATGACAAATGCCCTCGAGTAAGCACAGAATATTCAACACACCGTGGGCGTGGAGTTGCTGATAACTTTTATTTCGGAGTCAAAATGAAGAAAATAGTTTTCAAAAATGGACCAAGGCCATCTCCTTTGAAATATAAGGCAGAGGACTTTGAAAGGATTATTGCCCAGGTACTTTTCTTCACTGCACTCTTCTGTCTACTTCTTTTCTTTCTTTCTTTTTATTTATTATTTTTTTGAGATAAAAACTGACTCAAATAACCAACAGGATCTATTTCGGAAACTAACTCTGATGCATTTCTAATATCAGCATCCGGTTTTGCAGTAAGAGCTGCAATCGTCAAGAACAATTTTCATGCGGAGCATTAAAAGTTTCAAACTACGAGTGCATGTATTTACCAAACACTTGATAAACTTCCTCGAATATGCAAAATATTAAAACATGTAAATGCCGAGAAGGAAAATTTAAATGAACCGGCAATAGTGTTGGGAAAGTAGAAAAAAGTAAATAAATCCCTGATAGAACCTCATCCTACCAAATACATTTTTAATTAAATTATTAATTAATTGACACTTAACTACTTCTCACTAGTCTTGAGCCTTTGTCTCATCATACATATGACTTTTAAAATGCTGATTTATTATTACATGGTTCATGAATCTGACACGAAATTAGCGGTACCCAATTGAATTAAATTTTCATGGTTCTTGTTTGTGTCATATTTAATATAATTTGTTTTCTTAATTAGTTTAAAAGTTATTCAAACTGCAAATCAAACATCCATATTTAATGGAAAGGAAACCAAGATCGAAAGAAGGGAAAAGGAAGAGCAATAAGAAATATATGATTCAAGAGCACTACCCTCGCTCTGATAGACTAATACTATGATTAAAATGAAAGGTTCGGAAAATGCTTTCATATATTATTATTTTTACAAGTGTAAAATGCAAAGGATGATATGCAAAATTCCAGCTGACTCCTAAAGGTTAATAAAGGAAAGCAACTGAAAGCAAAGCAGTAAAATCTCTAAAATTAAGGAAATAAAAGTAGAAAAGCATATAAAATTGGAGAACAAAAAGTTTTGTAATTGAGAGGGCATTAAGGCAATCAAATATATTCTCCGACAAGATAAAATTACCTCAAATAACTTTCAAATTATGAATACAAGGGAAAAGGACACCTAAACACCCTTAGGTTTGGGAAAATAATTATGTAAACCCTCAAGTTTTTACTAAAGGACACTAAAATCCTCTTTTGACTATAATACCCTTTTACTTTATTAAATAGAAATATAATATTAAAATAAATGAAACTATATATACCTTTTAAAATAGTTTCAATATTTAAAAATGTTTTAATAATTTACAATCTTATATTATATTAAACTAAATTTGTAATAAATAGAAACATAATATTGAAATAAATATTTAAACATTTAAATTATTTTCAATATTGTATAAAATAATTTTAATATTATAATACATGAGATACATTTTATTAGTTGTAAAATCTATTTAACCCAAAGATTTATTTAAAACTTTTGTAATAAGTAGAAATATATTATTAAAATGAATATAAAAATTTACATTTTTAAAATTACTTTACATACTAAAAATTCTAATATTATTAGTCTACCAGATAAATTAAACTATTTATATTTTATTTATATTTAATAAAAAACTTTAAAATCATTTTTTTAATTATTAAGTTCAAGGGGATTATACTTAAAAAAGAGTCTTAATGGCCTTTATTGAAAACTTGGAGATTTGCATGACTATTTCCCCCAAATCTTGAAGTATAGGTCTCCTTTTCCCTAAATACAATTAGAAATTTTCGAATGGATCAGCCTAAATCGTAGACAAGAAGATATCAACATCAATGACAAATGCCTTCGAGTATGCAGAATATTCAACGCGCCGTGAAGGAAAAATTTTAGTGAATAGGACAGAAAAGAGGCAAATTTATTGACCCGTTTTATGAACAACTAATTATTGAAAATGAAAGGAATTAATAACCAAACGGTTGTGGCTCAGTTGGCGGCGCAGGCTGGGTAAGTGGGAAGAGCTCTTGGGTTCGATCCCCACTAAACACACTATTTGGGAGGGGTAAAGAACCTTAACTGTGACTACACCCCGAATCCGAATTAGTCGGGGTCTAATGCGGTCATCGGAAATCAGGTGATTTAAACAAAAAAAAAAAAAAAGGAAAAAGGAATTAATAAGGCCCCCGTGAATAAAAAATCCATGTTGAGCGGATCGAACCTTTAAAGAAAGAGGAAAGTAACTCTGAGCTAGTTGACCATACCATCGACAGCAAGTAGGATTGTAAGATGGGGAGAAAAACTGAGTGTTGAGATACTTCTTGTGTTGATTATTTGAACTTGACTTTTATGGGACATAAGAGTATGCTAGTTTAAGACTTCATGTTTTGTAATAGATTATCTTCATCCTGTTTCTTAGCAGGTAATATCTGATTGATTTTTTGAACATAATTTTCTTTGCATCATTCCTGTGTACAAGTGGTCCACTTATCTATTTAGCTTGCCATGTTCCTCTGGGCAGGTCATTCCTTTTACTAGTGGAACTGCATGGGAGCAACCTCCACCAGACTTGGCATCTTATTTGTACAAGAATCGAATTGTTTACTTGGGCATGTCTTTTGTTCCTTCTGTCAGAGAGCTGATTCTTGCTGAATTCCTTTACCTCCAGTATGAAGATGCTGAGAAGCCCATTTACTTATACCTAAACTCTACGGGAACCACCGAGGTTGGAAGCTTTCTATGTCATGCTCTAGTTTTCTTTCAGATTTCGTCTATTAATGCTTCTGAATACATATTTTGAATTTCGAGCATCTTTATGTACTGGGTTTTCAGTTTTTCTTCTGGTTCTCTTGCAAGGACACTCGTTCATGAACAGTTATGCCAGGATCAGCAATCATGCATTCTTGTTCTCAATTATGGTTGCAGTCTTGGCCAGTATTTATGTTCATTCTTAAACTAGAATTTTTGTCTTCTCTTCTTCTCCAAAAGCCAAGTTTAGCCGTTATAAATATGCTGTCTTTTCTACTTCTCTTTCTTTATTAAGTGAGAAAAGTAAATAATACTTTGCGAAAACCATGTTGCCTTGGCATTTATCTATTGATTCATGCTAATAACAGAGTTTTATATTTTGTCAGGGTGGCGAGAAGTTGAGTTATGAAACTGAGGCTTTTGCGATATATGATGTTATGGGGTGAGTAGTCTTTATGCCTCTCTTCTTAAGCAATCTATTCCTATTGAAATGTGTTTAGTAGTTTGTTGTTTGCTCTGAGTGAATGCAAAAATGGATTTCATCCCTTTTTTCTAGTTTTGGTGGCAACATTAACATATTGGCTCCATGTTTGACCATCAAGCTTAACTGCTTTTGTATAGTTTATGCCTTGTGATTGAGAACCATGCTTAGGTTTTAGCAACTTGCAGGTGTCTTCAGGCAGTAAAATGTTGGTTTTCCCTAAAAAATTCCTGCCCATAAATACAGGATGAAGCCTTCCAATAAGCACAAATGAAAGAAAGAAAAAAAAAAGAATTTAACTAATGCTTTCATACTTTCTTGTGATTCCTTAGTTAGGTGCATTATCCAAAGAGACCCTTTGGTCCTGATTGTGGGAAAAATATTTTGGCCTAAATTTCACATATTTTATGCTTTTGTATGGTAATCTTCAAGTTAAGGAAATAGTGTGCCTAGTGTCAGCCTCATGCATGCTAATGTCCACATATTGTTATCTCACTGACCAAATTGCTTTAAGTTTCTGGTGAGTCTAATGTCAATCTAGTAATTTATATATATATATATATAAAAACCCTTCTAAGATTATCCCATTGTAGTAATGGTGATGAATATCTGTATTCCAATGTCTCTATCAAGGGTAAGATTGCTTATTCCTCGTTAGATTGGAATTGGAATTCAATTTTTAAGGAACTTGAACGAGGGAGAAATACAAGAAGCTTCTGCTCTTTTGACTTTACTGGAGAATGTTTCAGCTAATGTTATGATAGAGGATAAAAGAATTCGGAAGCTAAGTCCTTCAAGGATCTTTTCTTGCAAATCCTTTTTTGGATAAGTTGATTGATGATCAAGTTCCTTTGAATTTTCAGCCTGCCCATATGATTTGGAAAGCTAAAATCCCAAGTAAAGTTCAAATTTTTGCTTGGTCCTTGGCTCTTGGTAAACTTAATACCAGTGATGTTATTCAAAGGCAGAACCCTAATGTTTCTTTGTCTCCTTGGTGTATCATGTCCAGGAAAAATGGCGGAAGTGTGGATCATTTGTTTTTCATTGTCACACTGCTGTCCAGCTATGGCATAGATTGTTTCAGGCAGCTAAAATCTCTCGGGTGATGCCAGCTTCTAGTATATCTAAGCTTTCAGAATTTATTCATGCTGTTGAGAAAGGTTAAAAAGCTAGAGTGCTGTGGACGTGTTCAGTTATGGCCACCTTTTGGATGATTTGGCTTGAAAGAAATAGACGGATTTTTTAAGATTCAGAGGAAGATATCATCTTTTTGTGGGAAAGAGCGTGAGTATTAGCTTCTCTTTGGGCCACAATTATTAAGAATTTCAAGATTCTTCTTTATTCTTCATTCATCTAAACTGGGAATGGTTTTTGGCTTAATTGTGTGTTTTTTGTTATGATTTTGTTGTAGAGCTTTCATAGTCTTTTAGATCCCTTATTGATTTTTTCATCTGATCAGCTCTTAACTTTATAGATCTTCTAGTGATCCTTTGGGGGGTTCTTTCTTTGTGGACTAATTGTTCACATTTTGTAATTATTGTTTTTATTAATACTAGTTTCTTTGTTTCCTATTAAAAACAAGGGAAATTTACAACTGCTCACCTGTTTGTTTTGTCTTTTTAAAAAATACACAAACCTTTTTTTTTTCAGCGCGCCACCTGTGCTTTTTGTATCTCAATATCCGTATCTCTATAATCCCCATACTGCATGCACATGCCCCCAAAAGGAAAAAGCGTCCAAACACACGGCCCAAAGCCTCTATATGTGTTCAGACGGGCCCCAAAGACCTTTCATCTCATATCATCTGTATCATTGTATTTGGAGGGGATGGGTACTGTCCAATAATTTTCTAAGTAACCATTTTACACACATGTACATATGTAACATATGTGAATTAAAAATGAATAAGTATGAGGCGGTTAAGAAGTTAGTAAAAGCAAAAGAATAAGCTGGAAACAGAGGAAACATATGCACGTGTAACAGAGAGTGAGAGAGAAGCTACCAAACCGACCCAACTACAGACCTGAAAACCCAACCCGGAACCCGCAACTTTGACCCGGCCATATCTCCCATTTCCGGCCACCGTTTCGGCCGAGCTTGGTACCAATCTGAAGCTTAGAAGCCAGTCGTCGTTCCCTTGCCATCCTCGTCCCTGAAAACCAACCGAAACACTGGCGATCGAAGCTTGGAACCCGCGACTGTTTCACTTTGGTCCGTCGGGATTTTCACCGGTTTTGGGTGAGACCACCGGTTGGATTTTCTTCCCCACGACTCCCTCTTCTATTTCCGACCATCCATAGGCACCGAGAGTCATTGTTTTGCCGTCGGTCGATTGTTGGAATTCACGGCTGCCGAGCTAGATTCCAGCTTCGTTGCCGCGCGTTGGAGCTCACCACCGGTACCATTGAACTCAGCGTGATTGGAACTTTAAGATTTGAGTATCCTAACCAGTGTTGACCAAATTTCGGTGACCGTTGACCAGCAAGGGCATTTTGGTAATTTCACACTAAGAGGGCAATTTTGTAATTTCTGAGCCTATGGATATTTTAGTAATTCCTAGAATTGAGGATTGAGTGTAATTACGATTCTGAGTGTAATTCGATGATTTACAATTTCGGAACATGTTAATGATCTACGAACTCAAGGGCATTTTAGTAATTTTATCAACACAGGAGTTCTAAATTATGGATAAATGTTCGTTTCGAGTTTATTACATAAATTTAGTCATAATTCCGATTTACGGAAAATAATTATGTCGTTTCCTTGATTTAGGAGGATTCGCGAGCGAGAATCGGTCCGCAGACGTGGACGATAACCGACCGTGAACACCGTCACTGTGAGTGGAATATACAAAACCTATTTTTATAGTTAATTATGATATTAAAACATGTTTGCGAAATAATTATTTTAAATGTTCTGATTTAATGATTTCCTCGAACTGGATTTTATTCACGCATTGGTATTTTATTAAAATGTTTGGTTAATGATTTTGCGTATCGGCTTTGAATAAGCATGATAGTATTTTAAAGATAAGAAAAGTGGATTCAAATGTGGTATGATTTAAAATATGGTTAAAAGGTATGTGAATATGAGTACAATGATTGTTTTTGAAATCATTAGACAGTACCCTTCCCTCCAGATACAATGATACAAATGAGATGAGATGAGACGAGAGGCCTTTGGGGCCCGTCTGAACACACATAGAGGCTTTGGGCCGTGTGTTTGGGCGCTTTTGTCTTTTGGGGGCATATACATGCGGTATGATGATTACAGAGATACATATATGAGATACAGACAGATATTGAGATACAGATGATACAAATGAGATACAGGCCTTTGGGACCCGTCTGAGTACATACTGAGGCTTTGGGTCGTGTGCTTGGGCGCTTTTGTCCCTTGGGGACTAGATTATGCATGCACAGATATGATGAGATATGAGATGGTATTTCTCTGTCTATCCGTGTAGCTCCGGGGCATGACGTTACCCAGATAGTACGTCATTGCCCGTCCGTTGAGGTCCGGATATGACGAGATTATTTCCCTGGGTACTTGTTTGGTGATGATTTTCAGATTTGTGAATTCTATATGATATTGTGATATGATTTCCATTGTTAGTAATTTGATTTAAATGTTTAATGATTTATTATTAGTTTCTCGCTTATGATTTAATGAAATCGTGTTTCGAAATGATATGATTATTTCTTTTAAAATAAGAATTAATTTTCAAAACTACTATCCACTCACTGATCTCACTGAGTTTTAAACTCACCCCGTTTTTATTATATTTTCACCCCCTCACCAGGAGGTTGCAGGAACACCAGACCGACCCAGCGACTGTAAATATATTTTGAGTTTTGGCGACGTGATAGTGTTAGAAGATATAAATGTTTTTATTAGGACATCTTGGTTATCTCGTCCTGTTGGGATTGTATAATTTTGTTATATTATTCTTTTGGGATTAAGAATAAACTGAGATATTAATATTAGTTATAATATTATCTTTTGAGACTCTGGAGATATAAAACTCAGCATTTTGGTTGAGGATGTTAATCACTGGAGTTTGTTGTATATTGAATTGTATTGGGATTGTTATATTCATATTTGTAGATTGGGAGTGTTATATTTATAAAGGAGACTCTGTCGAATTTTCGGCAGAATCTTTACTAATAGAATTTTTATCAAGTCCATTTTGATGAGACTAGATAGACTCGCCTGGGGGGGATTCGGTGCGGGTCGTTTCAACATAAATATACAATCACATCTAAATTTTCATTTCCTTTTTATTCAACATATCTCAATTCCACTTAATTGTCTTTAAAACTATTATCATGAATTTACTCATAAGCGATAATAAAATCATTAATCAAACTCTTTCTCAATAATAATAAATATCAGCACGCAGATAAAAATCTATTTTCTAGAAAATCATTAAATCGAAGCATCAAATACTTATTATCAAAACATGTTGTACTGTATGGTAAAATCAGAATATACTATGAAAATATGTTTTGTATATTCCACT
The DNA here is from genome assembly GCF_022201045.2 of Citrus sinensis. Classification (NCBI taxonomy): domain Eukaryota; kingdom Viridiplantae; phylum Streptophyta; class Magnoliopsida; order Sapindales; family Rutaceae; genus Citrus; species Citrus sinensis. Next base: position 5,682,837 of record NC_068563.1, on the reverse strand, counting down.
CACAGTGACAATATCTAGACTCGGCATCAACAACCTTTGCGGGTTGATTCTCGTTTGCGGGTCCTCCTTATTTAGTAAACGACAAATCATTTTTCGTAAACATGAAATATAATAAAATTTACGCGATTAATCTCGAGACAAATATTTATCCGCATTAAACTATTCTCGTATGCATCAAATTACCAAAATACCTTCCATGCCAAAATTACCAAAATGCCCCCGACATCAATATTTATCAAATTATCCTCAGAATCCTAAACTATCACACTGCCCTCAATTCAGATCACAAAATAACCACAATATCAAAAACTACGAAATCACCCTCAAAGTATAAAATTACCAAAATGGCCTTAACAACGTAAATTATCGAATTACCCTCTAAATCTCAAATTACCTCACTGTCTTAGTCTGAAATTACCAAATTATCCACTATTTTCATAAATTACAAATTTACCCCAATTTTTTATGAAATTACCGAATTGACTACCGGACTTAGTCAACGGCGATGGAAAGCTCAGGTCTAAAATTTAGGCCATGCTGAGTCCAATGGTGTCGGCAGTGATTACCCACACGCGGCGACAATGGCAGATCGAGTTTCCCAAATTCGTGAGCTCCAGGTAGTCGATCGGCGGCAATCCGCCCATTTAAGGTGACGGAACTGGTCGGAAATGGAAGCTTCTGACGTGAGGAGTGGAACCCAGCCGGTGGCACAGCTAATTCCGACGAAATCGACGGCAATGATGATGGGTTTTGGCCGCAGCTTTTCGAGCTTCAAACGGCGGCGTTCAGGTTATGTTTCGACGGCGAGGATGACGGGGATGTGATGGGCGGCTACTAAGCTTTAAATCAGTACCTTGATTGGCCGGTGAGGTGGCCGGAATCTGCAGCTGGAGTCAGGTCAAGGACGCGGGTTTCCGGGTCGGATCTGGGTCAAAACTGGGGCTATCTCTCTGTTTCTCCTTCTCTCTCCCTCTCTCTCTTTCTCCTTTCTTTTCAATTTATAGAACGCATCCCTTTTTTTTTTAAGCTTAATACAAATTAAACTAATATCGAATCCGTGACGAAAACAAAATCTGACTACATGATCCTTTTAATCGCGTTTGATTTGCCTCGATTTATTGTTGTGACAAATTTAAAATAATGCAAACACGACATATTTAATAAGCATGTAGCATTTAACAACCTTCACCCACAATGTCGGAAAAATTGAGTCGCATCAACTTCATCGTAAAAATTCGCAACAAGTCCGACAAATTTAAAATTAATACTGAAAGGGAAAAATTAAATACTACACTTAATTAGGAAAATTAAAGTGCATATGTTACAAGCAACGCTTCTCTTGGGTGCCGGTGCCAAAGGAAATTGTGCAGCTCTGCCATCGTCAACGATCATGATAAAGTAGGTTCTTTCTTGACCAGTGATCTCCAATGTCCTTGTAGTTTAAGTATCTTCTGAAATATTGCTCGGGTGTCTTGCAAGGCTGGAGATACTGGAATTTGTTTGCTTAAGAGCTCATTGACATTGGCGAACTCTGTTAAATTAAATGTTCTTATTCTTTCTCTACCTATCTGCAACCAATTAGAAGGATTGAAGGCCAAGCAATAAATGTCGAAATTGCCAGAAAAGAAATAAAAAATGTGAAGGCAGAGTTGGTAATATTGATGATTATACTTGAATGATTACACATTTCCTCCCTATTAATCAAGATTCTGAGATAAATCTTTCTTAGTTAGGATTTTTATCTTAGCAGTGTGAGGACAAGGGGGTAAAAAATTAAGAACGACCAGAACTAGACTTATGACATAATTTTTTGTGCATTTATCTGTATCTGTAAACTGGATATTTGAAAAAGTTCATTAAACTTGCATGAGTAGTTGTGGTGGTTAATGTCAATGCTTATCAATCAGGAACAGTGCTGAACTATGTGTTCTTGAAGAAGAACAAAGGGCTGCCACTATTAGTTGAAAATCTAGGAGCTTATATGATGCTTAATTCAGTTGTATCTTTTGAAACTGGCCATAAATTCACATATACTTTTATGAATTTATAATTATTCTTCAAAAGAAACTAAATTGTTCTATCATGACCTTGCATATTTATGCTGACATGCATATCAAAATTTTCATGAGTGACCAAAGTTCTCATTTTAAGAAGTGTTAGAAGTTAATTTCTGAAATCAGTTAATTTTACCTTCTAAGGGAGGGGGGAAACAAGAATGATTTTCTTTTCTTTCTATTCACAAGGAAAATGGATTAAACAAGAAGAATTCTGCTTATTTTCCAAGTTAACATTTGAAATTATGCTTTGAGTTATCTGAACTTGATTGACGGACTTTATTTATTTCTGCTGATTTATTTCTTCTATTTCCTAGGTGAAAATTGACCACATTAGCAACTATTGTGAAATTAACCCTTATGATTATTGGATTGATCACACCCTAAGACCTAACTCAAACTTAAAGACTCAAGAATCAAACTTAAGCTACCCAAGAACAACAATCAGATCAAAGAACACAACCCAAAGAACAAAGAACACACAAGAACTTGAGTGGTTCAGCACCTTTGAGGGTGCCTACATCCACTGGAGAAAACAACTTAGAGAGCAACTTTATTAAGCTTCAAGGTTACAGAGAAGATAACGCACAATACAGAGATCACTCACAAAGCTTAACTCTCACTACAACTGCCTTATCTCTCTCTCCTTGATCCAACAAGATTACACCAGAACCAGCTTGTTTATATATTAGTTTGGCAGGTGAAGCAGATCTAAAATTTTCCCTCCAAATCCAACAACCTTAACCAACCTGTCACGAGCTCCTCACGCGTTATTATAAAGCCTTCCTTAAACGACTTCTAGCAATGCCGTTTAAGCTTAAACTATGCGTGCATTGGTCACGTGAGATTTTTAATGGTTTTAAACGACATTGTCAATTTGTCAGCTTCTGGAATCTCATTCAAATGAAACGACATGTCACTCGTATTCACAACTTAAAACCGACAAGTTGTACTGACGAGTTTGAGTTCATTTTAACAATCTCCACCTTGAACTCAACACTTCCAGCTCCCTCCTTTCACATTGTCTTCTCTCTATCTGCAGCTTCTTAAAACCTACAGATACCTGCTAAGTTCATACAAAGGATGAACTTAGCCATTGGCACAACCTTGGTTAACATGTCAGCTGGATTTTCTTCAGTATGAATCTTCAGCAACTTTACAGCCCCCCTTGACACTTCAAGTCGTACGAAATGCAACTTAACATCTATATGTTTTGTTTTCTCGTGATGGGATTGATTCTTGCTAAGATGTGTAGCACTCTGACTGTCACTATATACTGTTACAGACTCTTATTTTGCTCCCAATTCAGTTGTCGTGACTTTCAGCCAAATTGCTTCTTTGAGAGCTTCTGCTACTGTAGTATACTCAACCTCTGTTGTGGACAAAGCCATTTCATTCTGTAATGTTGCTTTCCAGTTGACTGTGCAGCCTTCTAGAGTAAACAAATACCATGTTTGTGACCTTCTTTTATCAAGATCACCAGCAAAGTCAGCATCCACATAACCAATTAATGTGTGTCCATTTTTACCTTCTCCACCATAAACCAAGCCAACCTCTAGAGTTCCCTTCAGGTACCTTATAATCCACTGAACAGCTCTCCAGTGTTCATATCCAGGGTTTGCCATAAACTTGCTCACCAAACTCACAGCATGTGAGTTATCAGGTCTGGTAAGTACCATGGCATACATGAGGTTACCTACTGCACTGGAGTAAGGTATACAAGCCATTTTCTGTTGTTCTTCTTCAGTTTGAGGGCACTGAGCCGCAGATAACTTGAAGTGGCTTGCTAATGGTGTCTGAACTTACTGTGCATCATTCATTCCAAATCTCACCAGAACCTTCTGAATGTAGCTTTGTTGAGTTAAGAACAAACTCTTCTTGCTCTTGTTTCTGATGATATCCATTCCCAGAATTCTCTTAGGTTCTCTAAGTTCCTTCATTTCAAATTCCCTGCTCAAAAGCTTCTTTAAGTGATTGATCTCTTCCCTGTCATGGCATGCAATTAGCATGTCATCTACATATAGCAAAAGATATATCGTTCCCCTTCCACTTGTCTTTTTTAAGTACACACAACAATCATAGCTGTACCTGTTGAAAGCATGTGTTATCATGAAGTTATCAAACTTCATATACCATTGCCTAGGTGATTGCTTTAACCCATATAGAAACTTTTTAAGTAAGTAGACATAATCTTCTTTTCCAGATGTCATATACCCTTCAGGTTGCTGCATTACAATTTCCTCTTGTAATTCACCACGAAGGAAGACTATTTTTACATCCATCTGCTCAAGATGCATATCCTGAACAGCCACAAGTGCAAGAATAATTCTAATGGAGGCATGTCTCACTACAGGAGAAAATACTTCAGTGAAGTCAATTTCCTCATTTTGTGTGAAACCCCTTGCCACCAGTCTGGCCTTAAATCTTCTAGGTTCAGCACCAGGTATCCCATCTTTAATCTTGAAGATCCATTTACAGTTTACTGTCTTCCTCTTAGCTGGTTTTTCAATCAATTTCTAGGTCTTGTTTTTCATCAGAGATGCCATCTCTTCATCCATTGCCCTCTTCCATACCAGCTTGTTTTTGCTTGTGATAACTTCTTGATAAGTTCTAGGTTCATCATCATTTAGCTCTTAAGCAGCAGTCAAAGCATATGCAATCAAATCAGCCACTGCATATCTTTTAGGTGATCTTATTGTCCTTCTCTTTCTGTCTCTTGCCAACTGACAGGTGTATTCTTCACTTTCTGCTGATTCATGTTCAACATCAACTTCAGGTTCTATTTCAGCACCCTTAGTTTCAGGCTCAAGTTCTTTCAAGTTTTGAGGCTCCACTTGAAACTTCACTTTATCAATCTCAGTACCTGATTCAGTGTTGTTAATAGGACTCCTTGGTTTTTTCAATAACTCTTCTTCATGGAATCTTACATATCTGCTTATGATGCACTGTGGTGGTTTTGAGTTAACACACCACAATCTATAGCCTTTGACACCCTTTGGATACCCCATAAACCTGCATTTTAATGCTCTTGGTTCCAGCTTACCCTGCTTCACATGAGCATAAGCTATGCAGCCAAAAATTCTGAGTTTTGCATAGTCAGCCATTATACCTGACCACAGTTCTTACAACCTATAGCAATTGATGGGCTCTTGTTGACTAGGTAGGATGCTGTGTTTAATGCTTCTGCCCATAGGGTTTTTGGGGGCTTAGAATAGATTAACATGAAGGTGAGTTATATTCCTTGTGTGTTTTTTGTTTTATTTTGTTGTTCTTCTTCACTTTTGATTTGATTTTGCAGATTTGATTTGTTTTGTTTTGATTCACTCTCCCGTATAAATAGCGGATAACGGTACTCCGTGACTTTTTAAGTCGGTATTCTCAGTTTCCCACAATAACTAAAACCTCAATGTCAAGCATGGAAGAAATACAATAAAATTTGCATCAACATTTTCCTTCTCTCCCTCAAAATGCTCTTAAGAAGATTTACAAAGCTCGTTGTGAACGACTGCATTTGTTAATGATCAATGGGATTCCTGCTGACGTTCGCTGGTTAATTGAAGCAAAGATCTGATTGGCAAGTGAATTTTCTGATCCATTCATTTCCTACATGCCTGGTTTTGGTAAAAGTACATTTGCTAAGAAAAGAAGAGCTAAGCGACTTGGCTTTGAATGTTCTCACTGTGTAAGACTTGCTTGCAAAAAGCCACGTTGTAAAACTTTAAGAATGGTTTCTGTAAATCGTGAAGATAAAATCAAATTCGTTAAGGATGGCATGAGTAAAGAATCGTTAGATGATATCTTACGATCTCTTGAGACGCATCTGAGTGGATATGTTCAACGTGAAATTCAAAATTTGTGGAAGCTGTTCTAAAAGAAAAGTGCACAGTTTAGTCTTGTGAATTTGACTCTAAAAGACCATATTAGCCAGTTTATGAAAAAACTATATATGAAGCCTATCATCGACTCATAGAGGGCGTTCAAGCCGTTACTTGACATAAAACCAAAGGCAAATGTGAGCCACAATCACAACTACTAGTAAATATCTTTTTATTTTACTGTTCTTTTATCTTTTGCATTATTATTATTATTGTGTTTTTTTCTTTATTTTATCTAATCACTGTTTGCTTTTTCTTTTCACTGTTTGCCTTTGAATTATTAAGCTAAAAGCTTCACGCGTCATTTGACAAACACACCACCCCATTTACAGATGTATATCATTATGTCCATCACCAAGATCCTTAAATAGGAGCTTCTTTTCAAGCACTCACAAATTGTTTCTTTTTTAGAATTTTTCTAATGGCAGCAACTTTAAGTAGTCAACTTAAAAATATTTGTGTGTTTTCTGGATTTCGTTATCAAAAGTATAAGGAGTTCGTTCAGGCAGACGTAGATCTTGGTCGTGCTATACCAGAGAGGAAACTACATCTTGTATATAGAGGAGGTGACCGAGGGTTATCAAAGCTTGTCTCTGAACCTGTTTTCGTTTGAGGAAGCTAAGTGCTAGGCATCATTCCAAAAGCCTTAAAACCTTTAGGATGTCTACCAGACTCACCAACTGGAGAAGAGTTAGTTGTCTCATATATGCAAGAACGAATATCTGAAATGTTAAATCATGCTGACGCTTTCATTTTCTTGCCAGGAGACTTTGCAACTTTGGAGCCGCTAATTACATTTGCTTCTTGGGCCCATTTGAATATCCATAAAAAACTTATCGGTTTGTTAAATGTTAATAACTTTTATGATGACTTAATAACTTTTCTTAATCATGCAATTAAAAATTATTTCATTTCATCATCAGCGAAAAAACTCTTCATTTGTGCTCCTACTGCTAATGAGTTACTTGACCTTTTGCAAGTTTACAAACCAGAGCCAGATCCCGTGACTTTGGCGTTGGATTGGGCAACTGAGGACGATGGCAATAACTCTCGTAAAAAGTGTAAATTAGATTTAACTCTCCGTTTGTGAATATTTCCAGCAGTGGCTAGGTGATATCTTCTAAACTTTACTCCTTTCTTTAGACATTGAGGACAATGTCTCTTTCAGGTTGGGGGGAGGGAATAGTTGATAATTGTGGAATGTCTCAGTCCTAGTGATGTTTTTACTAATTTTTATTGTAAAGACTAACTTTGGATAAAAATTTGAGTCGAAAATGGCAGAATATAGAATGTAATGTCTCTAGAAACGCATCTTCTTAAGTTTAGTGTTTTGTTTCCAAAAAAAAAAATGTCTTCTAACATTTTATTTTTTGTCTTTTTTCTCTTTTTCTCTTAATCATCTCCCTTAAGTTTCTGCAATCAGTCCCAATTTCTTTTAGTGTTTCTTTAACAAAAAAAAGAAAGAGTTTTCTTTTTCGGTGTGATCTTTTAACATTGGATAACATGACGATTTTTAAATTTTGGTATTTGTATTATCTCTGGCCTTGAGTTATGTTACACTATGTTTTCCCTTTTACATGTTGAAACATAAATTGAGAAATTGGATGAGTGAAATTGATTAAGTCATTTGGAGGAATGTACATATCATGAAAAGACCAAGCGAGTTTTTTAGCCTATTATCCTTGGAGAGTAATCATATTTTCCTATACAGCTTCACAATTTATTGTACAAGATCTCAATATTTTCTTTTTAAAAAAAAAAGTTTGTGCAGCTGCATCTAAAAGTCCATTGAATTAGTGGATATGAAAGATTATATAGAGCCCTAAAAGATGACAGAAGGCCATCTTTGATCCGTTTGAGCCTTTTTAGCTAATCCTATTATAAAGAATTCATAGTTAACCCCTTTGAGCCTTTAATTAAAAAAAAAAAACTTTTTTTTTTGTAACCTATCATATTTTCCTACTCCAATGAGGAGTATCACCTTATGTTTTATGTTTTCCATCACCCAATTATATTTGAAAATAGGGATTATTATGTATTCCTAATAATGGTACTATAAAAAAAAGAAAAAAAAAGGATGGTATGTATATATGAATAAATAAATAAAAATAAAAATCCAAGCAAAAAAAAAGCACCTTGTAATCTAAAAAAAAGTCTCATATTTTTCAAACATATATTTTTGTTTTCCTTATTACTTTTTTTGTTAATCATGACCCTAGCGTACGTTACGTCCTAATAAAAGTCCTTTTCAATTTTAGGGAACTATAGTCTGAAGTAAAGCTGGTGATATGGACTAAAAGATGTGGTGATGCATAAAAATAAAAATAAATTTTGCTAGTAAATTCCTTGGATTTGAGATCATTTAATTTCTAAATTGTGGGCATGATTTTTTTATCTTGATGAGAGTGTGTGATATTGTTTTATTATCCTCTCAAATTTATCATTTTTTTAGAGTGACAATTTAATTTGGGGTATATCTCCTCGCGCGAGCGACATGACAAAATCACAAGTTTCCCTCCTCGACCCCACCGCAATTTTTTCACCTATGCATCACACCAACAATGTCACCCATGCACTCAACATTACAAACTCCTTTAATCTTCACTCATTATCACAAACACAACACAAAAACCACAACATAGAACAAGAATAGAAAATAGAAATTTAGGGTTTTTGACCTAAGCTTTAATTTCATTACTTGACCGGATTTAAGTAAGTGTTGGTTGCCAAGAATGACTCCAGGAAGCCGCCAGCGATGAGTGAACAAGTTGGGAGTGAATTCTGCGGGGAGAGAGAGAGAGAGAGAGAGAGAGAGGAATGAGAGGGAGAGTTATGGGTAGAGGTGGCAAAAATACCCGTCCGGTCCGGACCCGGACCGTACCCGGGCGTTGCGGGCCGGGTAATACCCGGCTCGGGTATGAAGCCGGGTCGGTCTTGGGCATCACTTGATAAACCCGGAACCCGTATTTTATTAAAAAAAATTATAAAATATATATTATTTTAAATATTTTATATTTATTTGACTTATTTATTATACATATATAAAGTTTTAAACACTTAAAATTTATATTTTCATGTCAAATTTTATTAAAATAAATTTAAAACTTATAAAATTACCAAAAAATAAAAAATATATACACATAAAATATTAAAAAATATAAAATCCGGGTACCCGGATTAAAACCCGGCCCGGACCTGGACCTGGACCGGTTGCATCCGGGCAGGGTCCGGTCATGGCAATACCCGGACCCGGCCCGGGGTTTTGCCATCTCTAGTTATGGGAGGGGTATTTTCGATACTAGGGATGATTATTGACTAATGTTGATAGGAAAAAAGTTGAGGGGTTAGTTGTGAAAATAACAAAATTTTTTGGATTATTTGTGTAAATTTCACAATAAAAATTCAAAGCAAAAAATCATGGATTCTTCCAAAGTCCGATCAAGAATCTTGAAAATTTTTATCATTAAATAATTGTGACTTTATTACTTACGAAACTGACTATAAATAATTATGGGCTTACGAGATACAAACACGATCAATTAGTCTTTGATGACTGTTCTCAAACAAGTTCTTGAAGTGCATCCGACTTTAAAAGCCCGTTGTTCAGTTATTATGGGCTAATGAGGCCTACTTTTCACTTGTTATGGGCCTCCTCAATTTGATGATGCATGTGTACTTGGGTTATCGTTGTTTACTTTCTTTTTTGTTTGTTAGTATTATTGAGAAGTGTACGAGAAGTCTATCGAGACATGTCTTAACATATCATTTTTTTAAAATTTCAACATAAAAATATGGTGATTAAATATGTAAAAATATGTTTCAATGCGTCATAATTTTATAGTAGGAATATAATTTTGTTAAGGGATATTATCATTTTCCCATCAAAGGTATTCTGACACATCATGTCAGACTGTCAGTACCACGGTTTGGTAAAACCATCAATTTACCACCAAACGTTTAAATTGTTAGCATTTTCCCACCATTCCGTTAAAACTCAGTTAATATGTAACGGAAAATTCATAAAATATCAATTTTACCCTTGGAGAGTAAAAGACCATATAATTATCACACGAATTTAGTGGATGAGTTTTTTATTCACATCCAAATAATCTTTAGAAGAAAATTAAAAAAAAAATGGATTGGGTCCTCTGGTTAGGGCAAATTAAGAATTAGAAATTTTAGAGCGAAATGCCAGAGGATTTAATTTTTTGAGGGGTTAATGCTTAATAAGAAGTATGTTAATTTTGAGGTAAGATATTAAACTTTTAAAATGATAGGGACCAAATAATATTTAGTTGAATAAACATTTTTTCGATCCTTTTCACACGGAAAAAAAATATTTATTTTTAAAATTTTTAAAACTCAGACTATTACATTAACATGATAATTATATTAGTTTTTATTATTTTAAATTTTACTCTCACAACCATCAAACAATTCAAAATCTTTAAAGAAAATACCACATAATGCTAAGTAAGTGAATTAACATTCTCAAATGAGAGATCAACTAGAGTCTTAAATCTAAGTCACTTGTTGGTTAACTAAAACTTTAATTAAGTAAATACTTAAATATAATTTCTTAAATGACATAGTTTTGTAGTTTGATTAATATTTTAATCTTAAATCACATAAAACTCAACTTGTTGCTGAGATAAAGCAAAAGCTCAATTTTATAAGCTCGAGGTTAATTACATGGTCTTTTACGCTCCATGGATAAAATTTACCTTTTATGAATTTTCCGTTACATATTAACTGAGTTTTAACGGAATGGTGGGAAAATGCTAACAGTTTAAACGTTTTGTGGTAAATTGATGGTTTTACCAAACTGTGGTACTGACATGATGTGTCAGAATACCTTTGGTGGGAAAATGATAATATCCCTTTTGTTAATTATGCTCCTAACATGTAGTGCAATTAAAAGAAGACACTTGAACTAATAAAAAAAAATCTCTTTTATAACTTGCACATTTTCGATTAATGACATGTTTGCAAAATTCGTTAAGTATTGTGGCGCAGTAGCTTTAGGCCGCAATTACAATGAAATGGATGCTGTAACTATAAGATAAAAATTTAATAATATTTGATATGAATGTAACTTTGAAATAATAACTTTGACGAACGTAATAAAAGTTAATATCTAATTTTTATATTACATATATATTTTGCAAGTTACTTGTTTTTCTTTCTAAGTTATAAAAATCTTGTAAATATAACCAAATTCCACATTTCCCACTTGTATGGTAACCAACTAACCATATCCTTAATTGAATGAACAAGGTTCTTTTTCTTGTGACATGTTGATTGTATATCCATCCATATGTTTTCTTTTTCAAATTATCTTGCAGCTTTCACAAAAGTAACTACTACTATAAACAGCAGCATGAAGCTTTGCTTTCTCACAAATATAGCAATAGATGAATAGCTAAAGCACTAGAAATTCACTTTCTTAAAGTCACTTTGAATACCCATACGCGAGTGAGATTCGAATCTCGAATCTCTTATGCCACTATCGGCACATCAAAAAAATTTTACAATTTTTCATTTATATAACATTTTTTTTAATTTTTTAATTTTGTTTTCTAATAGCAATTTTGGTCAATTTAAGGGTTCTTCTTGAATGCTTTAAGAATAAGAACCTTGGAGACAATTCCCTCTCGAATCAAATCATGATACGCTTAATAATATTTAATTACATGTGATTAACAGCCCACAATCTGACCATCTGTATTCAACAAGTTGAAGCATAATTCTTGATGCAAAAGATGCTCAATATTAAATTGGCAGTGGCTTATCACGAGCAATCAACTAGTTAATAAAATAATACATCACTCTTAATTATATTTAATTCCTTTCACCTTTTTTTTTTTTTTTTTTGCTTTTTATTAACATAATGGATCTTTAAGAGGTGACAATGTCCTAGATCACCGCCTAGAATCATAATTAATTGAAAGGAAAGCATTTCTCATACTGCCAAAAGTACTTTTATATTTGTTTTTTGAAAAAAAAAAACAAATAGAAATTAAAGTGTTTGTCGAGATTCAAGTTTTGAATAATTTATCTGATTTTAGAAATGCCCTTTCTAGATTTTTTTTAAAAAATCCAATATAAATTTTTATTTTTTCAAAAAAATATGTATATTTAAATCATATTTATAAAAAAAAAAAATAGTGTCGTTCGATCATTATTAAACATATTGTAATTCTGTAAGGATTCCACCAAAGTACCTTCTACTATATGGTTGGCCACATGCTCTGCCCATTTTTAGAGTTGTTTAATTAATTAACCCAACAGCATGCAATCAAATCCCGAAAGGAAAAAAGGAAAATTAAATTGGAAAAGAGATCTCATCATCCTTGTTCCCTCTATTATATTAATATGCATGCAAGTACCATAAATTCCTTTTTCTTTTGTATTTTAATTATTATGAGGTTAGAAATCAAACCACCATACCTAAATTCTCACCGACCATTTTCATTTTACCTATGGTCTGATTTTTTTTTTTTCCTTTAATTTTTTTCTGTCACGCATTTAGTGAATGGGATCATGCCCTACATGATTAATTGTTAATTATTGATTGGAGGGAAATGTAATTAATTCATAAAGTTAGCTTAATTATCTATGTGCTTTGGGAAATGCTGCTCTCTTAATTGTCCCTTTTTTCAGTGGGAGCCATTCTCTAGTTTGGTGATAAATCTCGACCGTTCTTACTTATACGAAAAGTGTTTGAATATTTAAAAATAGATATGGCTTTCGAAAAGGTTACGCTTTTTTTCTTTTTTCTTTTTTCTTTTTTCGAAAAACGCTTGTCAAAATTTTTATGCTGGTTTTGGTTGAAAAATAAGTAAAGCTTTTGTGCTCTCCAAAAGCTATTTTAGAAACGTCCTAACTTAATTTTATTAATTCCAAAACCTAAACCCTGTTTGTTGAATTTGAATTTTGAACACTAAACAAATATGAAATTTTCATTGTGAAAAGCTGCATGATTACGAAATTAGTTCTTTTATATATCCTTTTTAGTAATTTAACAACTTAAATGTATTATGTGTGTTGTAGAAACAAATAGCCTATTGGTTCAAAAGAGTTTTTTTAATTAACAAACTCAACAGTTTTTTTGTCAAAAGTTTTATTTGAAAAATAAGTTTAACCAAATAGAGCCTACATCTTAAACTTAAATACGAGTTATGTCAAAAACACAGAGTAGTATTATACATTCTAAAAATTTCATCTTGATATTCATTTTCTAGTTGGTGAGTTAATGTAATTAATTCATTTAATAAAAATTTATAAAAATTATCAACCATGTAATAAACGATAAAAATTTCATCTTGATATTCATTTCAAATTTTAATATTTAAAACAGAATTTTCCTTGTCGTGTATGTAGGAATGCGTTAAAAGAACTTTAATATTTAAAAAGCTCCAATACTACAACCTTAAAAGATAATTTATTTTTATCATAACCATACATACCACAATTACTATCGTATCAATAGTTATAATTCATATGACATAATCATAAGCATTCCTCTCAACACTCATCTTCTATGAACATGATTAAAGCCACACACTTACTATTGCCTTGTGATGATAACTTAACTATTTAATTCACAATGGAAGGAAATAAATTATTAAACCGACATTTAAATAGACAAAAAAGATGAAGAGTTTGAATAAACAAAAAATGGAGACGGTTAGATCAAGAGACTTGGCTCTACTTGAAAAGGACCAAATGTATTGTTTAGCATAAAAGTTTTATTACAGACAAATACGCAAGTTTGAAATAGCAATCAAAAAAATTCCAAACAAGTGGTACTTGTGATTTCTAATTATTATACAATACAAATTTGCTTCTTCTTTTTTTTTTTTCTTTCTTTTTAAGAGCTTGAGGCCTGCCCACTTGCTATCATGGGTCCATCTTGCAAAGCCACATAGCTATAGGTTTCTAGACCATCTTTTGTCTTCTCTGCACATTAGGTTTACTTACTTATCAAGAGAAGAAACAAAAAAAGTTGTTCAATTTCTAATATTGGAGAGAGTGGGTGTGATTTGTGGCAAAAATAAAATATCATAGGTGGGCCAAAAGTTATCAGATATTACATTAACGATTTGATAACCTTAATTGGGTTACATCCCATGCCCATTCTTAATCTTTTCGTTTAATCTAATTTCATTTACGTGAGATACATGGGTCATTAATTTTTCTTTTATCGTTATATAATATCAAAGAAAAATTGGGTCAAATGTAGAATTAATTAATCTATTGACATTAGCTAATTAATTTTTTTAAATTTACGGATTGTCGAAGAGAATTAAAAAAAAATGAAAAAAGACTTAATCATGAATATTGAATGAAAAAAAAAATTATTTAAAAAAACTTTTAACTTCTTCTTTAAACATAATTACAATGTCAAAGAGGGTATTTTTATTATTTTAAACTGTGTGCTTCTTTGCTTTCTTTGTGATGATTGACTAGCTAGTAGCTAGTTTAATTGTGCAATTTTATTTATTTATTTTAATTTTGGGTTCAAAAAGATAAAAGTTGCTTAAGTGCTTACGGAACCATGATTGGATTAATTAAATTAGATTGTGACATAAACATGACAACTTATTTTGTCCCTTGTAATGTTTCTCTACTTTAATGGGAAAAAAATAAGGGTGGCATCAGGACATGGTAATGTTGTTGATTGAACTTCAAAAAGAATCTTTATATACTTTCGTTTTTTTTTATTACTATTTTCATTTATTTATTTATTTATTTATTATTATTATTATTATTATTATTTAAAGATTGAAGTGCAAAAAGCTATTGGAATCTTAAGAAAATCATAGCCTCAATTTTCTCAATAAAATCAAAGGTGAGAGCCCATTTGCCATGATATCTTGTTCTTTTATGGCGAATTGGCGATGGCTTCAAATTTGCTTTATCATTTTGGGGGCCCTTTCTCATTGTCTCTTTATACAATTAAGGAATATGGAGGCATATTTAAGATATGAAAACTTTTCAATTAGGTCCTACAGCATATGGGGCACGACACCTGGCCAGTCGATGTCTCAAAAGAAAATTGCATATACAGTGTATTTATGAATCGAACCTACAAAATAAATTTTTTAATGATTTGGCTTGGCCCATACAAAATGAAGAATTTATTATATTTTACTCTTACATTTGTATTCTTTCTTTCTTTCTTTTTTCTTGGATTTTAGTCTTTTATTCTGATGACTTTTGAGCCTTTAAATTTTTTAATTTAGTCCTACCCCCCTCCACACATATGGAGGTTACATGGTTTCTTATATACTTTTTAAAATTTTTTTTTTTGAAATAACTAACATTACTCGAACTTATATGAATTAGTTTGGTAATTTTAACCCATATTACTCGAACTTAATGAGCTAATTTGGTACTTGTAACCTATAAGCACTTCAAATTAGGTAATTAGCCACTAATACAAAAACTCTTTTTTTTTTTTTCATTTAACAAGAAAATGGTGCCAACACCACCATGACACTCCATCCAAACAAACTTATTCAATCATCCCTCTCTCTCTCTCACACACTCATTTATATATAAATTATAGCACATGTGATCTTGGAAAATTAAAACTCTTTTTTTTTTTTTCATTTAACAAGAAAATGGTGCCAACACCACCATGACACTCCATCCAAACAAACTCATTTAATCATCCCTCTCTCTCTCTCTCTCTCACACTCATTTATATATAAATTATAGCACATGTGATCTTGGAAAATTAAAACTTAAACATAGGTAGCACTTTCTTGAACCATCATGTGTTTAAGAGAACAGGTAACCGAAAACAATGCTCCCTGCACATGGGATTTGTTCCACCAAAGCTCTTATGAAGTCATGTGTCTTTTTTTTTTTTTTTTTTTTTTGTTGGTTCACTTTTTATTCCAATACTCTTGTTGTTGCTACAGCTTTAATTAACTTTTGATTTCGTATCTTTATTTCTTTAATTATCGTTTGTGGTTCCAATGTTGGAGGACTGTCTTTTATTTATTTATTTATTTATTTTATTATTACCTTACTGCGCTTTTGTTTCGTGCTCCTCCTTTACACAATTAACAATTACGAATGCAGATAAAATAATTAACGGTGGGTAACTTGACACTACTTTGAGTCTGATTGCTCTTTTTTAATCCCTGACCATTATTTCTTTCTCTATTACTCATTATATATATTTTGAAGTCGTGATCAATAGTGTTTTTTTTTAATATTATTAAGAGTACTTTAGGGTGTGACTATACTGCATTCGGTGCACACCGTACACTCCAATCATTTTTTTTTTGTTATTGATAACAATTGTTTTTGCTATTAAGCCACTAGGCTTTAGCGTAATAGTATCATGAGTTCGAACCGCACAATGTATTGTGCGGGTTTAAATTTTCTTCTTTAATTTAAACGAAAATAGTTTTTTTTTTCTTTCGAAATGTAAGTAAAGTAGATGTCTCTCGAATATTGGAGAGGATAAAAATATGGGTGGTGCGCCTTATAAGAATCGATATAAACTAGTCTCAGTAATAATATAATTTGTAAATATCAGTTGTAATCTCATGTAATATGAGTTGTACTCTTGAGCAATAATCTCATGTAATAAAAAAATATTTTTTTATTATTAATAACAATTTATTTGTTGTTCATCCAGGTTATTTTTTTTTTTTTTTTGGACAATATCTGTTACAAAAACTTGTTATATATAATTCTAATTTAGTTATTATTAACGAAAAATTTGTTACAAACATCACAGATGCACGGTGTAACTGATGCACCGTAGCAAGACCCTGTATTTTCATTATAAAAACAAACCGCCCAAAATAATTGAATCATTGTGCTATCTCTGGTCAAAAAAATTGGGCTGTGTCATTTGGGGAAATTTAAAAAAAAAGAAAGAAAAAGAAAAAAAGAGAGTGTAATAAGATTGTACATTAGGGAGGGGTTCATTGATCAGATATTGATGATCTCGTGGTGTACTGAGTTGAATAATTGATTATTTGATAATAACATCGAGCGTATCCTTTGAATTCAATGTGCTTATCTAAGATGCATCAAACTTATACACAATCCATAAGTTCCCAATCAAAATTGTCAACCTCTTGCAAAGCACATCGGCACACACTTACTCATAATATAATTTAGAAAGAAAGACTGCTGCTTTGTGCTTTATAAAATATTTTTAACTAATTAATAACCATTATATCCCAAAAAAAAAAAAAAAGTTTTTGTGAGAAGAAACAAAAATCAATTTGAATTTGTCAAACAAAATTCTCTAGTGGTCTCATAAAATAAATACAGGATTGTGCTCACCTACTTGTAGCATCGCACTTTATAAAGTACGACTGCACGCATGCGTATTAAAATTTAAGAGTGAAAAGTGTGTTATGGAACCCACGACTTTCTTTTTCAAATCTTAACATACATGCAATCGCATATTATAAGATGCCTAATTGTATAATTATGTGCACTAAAGTGGACGATTTATGGTCACCTTATAAAGAATAAGGTAACATATAATATAATTACGTAATTTTAAAAATAATATTACAAATTAATTATATTATGTCATGTGACACTACCACTCTAATGAAATAAATCATTACTCGATCAAAAGAAAAGCACCCGCATGAGTTTAAACAGTGAAAGGAGAGATTTTTGCAAAATACAAAAATATTATTTGATAGAAACCAGAGACCAAATTACATTCACTCGAGCCTTGAAACCAAACTTAATCAAAGATCCCCCCCCCCCACTTACTAATAATTTACACACACCATAAGAAACCCCAATAATAAATACCTTATTCCTTACAACAGGCTAATTAAAAGCCTAATTACACTGCAACAACAATAAAAACATAAAGACAAACAATTCTCTCTCATGATTGATCTCTCAGAAAGAGGAGGTCAGCATCAGTACTGATGAAACATGTCTGCAGAAGCCATGATAGGCTGATTCAGATATGACAAATTCAGTGGGTTCATGAAATTATCGAAAGCAGGCTCGTTGATCATGCTTGTGGCTTCAAAGATAGCAGCGGCAGCACCGCCATTGTTTTCGTCGTCGTCGTTGTTGTTGCTGGCATCCAAGAAGCTGATGATTTCATTGAGCGAGTGCAGCCTGTGAGTGAGCTCACCAAGTTGGGCCCTCAACACTGAGTTCTCAGACTCAATGTTCATGTAATGTTGCGTCGCGATGTTGATGCTGGTGATGATCTGGTGATTATCTTTCCTCAGCTGAGCAACCTGAGCCATCAGATCATCCAAATGCTTCTGCTTCCTCATCCTCGATCTTCTAGCTGATTCTCTGTTCGATATCATCCTCTTCCTCTTCCTTTGATCCATCAATGCTTGTAAACTCTCCTCAGACCCTGAGTTTTGCAACATCAATGATGACGATCCTCCTGATGATGTCCCACTTGAAGAAGCCATTTAAATTACTGCAATTCTTTTTTTCCCTTTTCCAATAAGAGGAAACTGAGAGAGAGAGAGAGAGATTTTTGCAGGACCCAGATGAAATCAAAACCGAAAATTTTATTATGCAGATGATAATAATGATGATGATGATGATGATGATTACAGATTTATTGGCTAATTAACTATTAATAACTGAAAAATGAAGCTAAAAATTAATCATGAAACATAATAGAGCCAGTAGAGGAAAACAACTGAGAAAGATTGAACAAGCTGGGTCCTGCGCCTGAATGTGGAATATATCATACACTCAGAAAAAAGAAGTTCAAGAATTGGAGACATGAATCTCAAACATCAAGAACAATATACTGAGCATTAGTTCTTCCCCAAAAAAACCAACTGCGATTTGTGTTTTGAGATTTGAAACTTTTGCTCAAGAACACAAACCCAACACCCAAAAAAGATCCAAACTTTGTAGAAAATAAGAGCAAAGATTGGATTTTGGAAGTGGGTTTTGAGCTCTGACTCAAAATAATTATATAGGTTAACACGAGAGAGAGAGAGAGAGGGAAGAAGAACAAAGCTGGCTTCAGATTGAAGCTACGAGAGCTCTCAAAGGGAGAAATATGGAGGAGCAAGAAGCAAGATGCTCGGATTAATTAAAATGATCGGCGAGGAAGAAAAGAAGGAAAGGGGGAAGGGAATTTGAGAGTGAACGGGGGAGGAATTTATAGAACAAAAAGGGGGGAAGAACAAGTTGATGAAAAATATTATTATTATTATTATTGTTTCTCGTAAAGAAAATGAGAGACAATTAAAGGGAAAATTTTAATGGGAAAAGAAAACTAAAGAGAGTTTGCGAATCTGCTGAGAAGAAAAGTTTTGTTGGGAAAAGTTGATGGGACATGTGAGGTGGGCTGAAGGAGAGAGAGACTAGGGACAGTGAGAAGAGACCACAACTGTTCAGATCCAGCTGGCAACCAACATCGATCCCAGTTTACATCATCCCCCGAGCTCCTATTTTATATACTTCAGAGCACTACAAGATTACAAAAAGGTAAAAATAAATTTGTCATTAGTTATGGTTTAGTGTGATACGTACGTACCGGCAATGGCGTGGTGGTGGCATACGCCCAATGCCCGTGAGGCTAGGCCAAGGTAAAACTTGTGGTTTGTGATGTAACGAATGACCAAAGAGATTACTTAAGTTAATTGGTTGATCAAATTTTCTCACTTTATACTTTAAGTAGCTAATAATGAATATTTAAGACATAAATCATGTGCTTTCTTTAGTAGCTAATAATAATGTCACATTCAACCACTTGTCCACTGCTCGTTAACTATTTGTGTCGATTATCATCAATTGATCGCTTATCTCGCACAACATTATTACTCCATAATAAGTACTTAATTGTTGTCGTTTATTAATTCACCCTAAACGTTCTTAGTGAACTCCATTTTTATCTCTAATTTTCCTTTCTCCCTCAATATATACCTTTCCTTTTGCCAAAAGAGAATGAGATTGACGCAACAAATAAAGGGAACCACCAAGCTTTCTATTTTCGGTTCTTCTTTTAATGGATTTTCTTTCATTACCCTTTCTGATAAAATATCTCTCGCCATCAAGTAAAGAAGTATCAACAAGCGAAGATATTATGGTAGAGGGGAGAAAATTGATGGAACTGAAAAAGAGAATATTGAAGTAAAGGAGAGAGTCGAATTTACGCATAAATCTTCTTTTTTTTTTCCCGAAATATAAAATGTTATTAGAATTTTTACATCCGTAGGGATGGAAATGATGTCTGCCCCCTAAAAAGATTTCTTTCGTCTACCTAGTGTTGGAATTTTGTGAGTACGATTCCCACCATTTACTTACAGCCAAATAATAATAATTATTATTATTATTATTGTTGTTGTTGATGCCAAGATATGGTTGAGGTGGTGCGTAGGCTAGCAACTAGATGTCACCACCCTAGCATTTGAATTTATTTACAGAGGGACATAGTTTCACCAATGTCAATAATTTGAGCAGAAATCAGGGACCATGAGTTCATCCTTCTTCATGAACAGTTGCAATCACAGAAATTAGTTAAGGATGTTGGAAGTTTTTTTAGCTCAGTCCTCCAACGGTTAAGTCAATTTATGGCTTTACTAAAAGACTATAATGTTTAGTTGTTGCAAAGATAGACAAATAAGAATAAAAAATTCCTCTTTTCTTAAAATAAAAAGTAAATGAAGAAGAAGAGTCGGCGAGAAAAGATTTGGACTCTTTGAGGGTTTTATAGAGATTATAATCCTTTATCGCTTATAAATCAGGCTTAATCCCTGATTTTTCGAAGAGAATTTGAGAGCTGGTTTTGACTGAGTCTCTTTTTCGGTTGGTTCAGTTTAAATGTCATCTTTCTTGCTCATCGGTTGGCTCAATTCAGGTCTCTTGCTCATGACCCCATGTCTTTTGTTTGTAATGATGAGAGTGTGATTAAGTGTGCAAGGAGACACCTAACCGTGGTCCTCAATTTTTCATCCAAATAATAATAATAATAACAATGTCATTCAAACCTCTTAATCTCGATAGGTTATTATTATTTAACTACTTCAAACATTATAAAATAATCCATGAATGCAAGATCCATATTGAGTAAACACTTTATTATTATATCTTTGTAAAAATTTATATTTTACTAGGTTACTCTTAATTTCGTTATTGAATAATGATACAGCCACAAACTCTTGTACAAACTTATTTTGTACAAACTTATTTTGTACAAACTGATGTGGCATGATAAAATTGGTTGAATTAAATATCACTTGACCCACATGATTTATTTTTATTAATTTATATTTTCATTCAACCAATGAATTAATGCCACATCAATTTATACAAAATAAATTTATACAAGAGTTTGTGGCTGTATCACTACTCATCCTTAAACATGATATTTTGTACGAAACATTTTGTTTTTATATTTCTTTCTTTATGAGGAGGCAAAAGCTCCCGTTACTCCCGTTTAGGGTGGCTACGTTGTGTACATTTTGAGATGTGTGTGATAACTAATTGATACATGTGACGCAGAACAATAAAATCACACTTCCCCAAATCACCCCCCCAAAAAAAAAAAAATAATAATAATAACTGTAATTTTTTTTAAATTTTTTTGTGGTTGTTGCGTTAATTATTTGTTACTTTTGTTACGAGATTATGAATGTGCCACAAACCACTGTTGATAATCTGACACGAATCACCTGGAAAAAAGCAAAACTCTAGGGATGTAGGTGTCATCATTTATTACACCTTTGGGGCTCTCTCCGAGATCCTCTCACTTCATCATTGACCCTTCCAATTGTCCAAAATAACCCTGGATTTTCCTGGGAAGTGTAAAGTTTTCTTGGGCTTTTTGTCTTTTAAGTCTCTAGATTCTGAGATACCCTTTTCCTTTTTCCTTTTTTTTTCCTCCCGGAAGCAAAATATTAATTTTATTTATTTGCTTCTGTCGCTGAAATGTGGCATTGAGGCAATTTTGGAAATTGGAAGGGGATAATAATATCTGGATCCCTGTATTTTAATATATTTTTCTTAGGAGGAAACATAGTTTTGTATATTTATATCAAATAGGTCTATATAATTCATTTAGCTGTAAATTGGACAGCATACTATTTCTTGCCTGCCCTATTAACCATTACAATTCATGTCGGGTCTAAGCTTTCTCTTGATCCTACTGTTCTGAAAATAATTTTTATGGAGGTGGATTAGTGGCCTCTTAAAATTATATTTTTATTTTTTACATACTTTATGAGCCCTTAAATTACATATAAATGAAGTAATGAATGGTAAAGATTTAGTCATCCTCTAAAAGTTTACAATAATATATGGACAAATACTTTTAGAGACTTTCATTAAACATTTATTCATTTATGAAGGAATTTTTTTTTAAACATATTTTGCCTCATATCAGAATATCTGTGTGTTTGTGTGTGTGTGTTGTGCGTGTGCATGTGCGTGTGCGTGTGTGTATGTAAAATCCCGTTTAATCCTTATATTTTAATATTAGTACTCATTTAATTTTTATATTTTTAAAAATATATTAAAACAGCCCTGCCGCTAAAACATTGACACTTTTCTTGTTACTTTTTGTTCTTTTTAGCTTGTTTTTATAATATTACTCTCTTACAATAATGAATTTTTTAGACATTAACAAAAGGAAAAAAAATTAAATTACAAATTTAACTCCAAAAATAAAATAAAAACAAAAAGAATATAGATTAATTTATGTAGAACACTTTGTCGAGGAGTTAATATATAGATTTTTTATTAATATCCAAAAATTGGTAATTTAAATTTTTTACGGCATTCATTTGTTAGGACATACGTGAGCTTTCACAAAAATTAATATATATTCTTTTTTCATTTAATTTTATTTTTAGGGTTAAATTAGTAATTTAATATTTTTCTTCTAATTAATGTAAAAAAAAGATTGCAAGAGAGTAATATTATAAAAACAAGTTAAAAGAAAAAAAAAGTAACAATATGGATATCAATAATTTAACAACAAAAATATTTTAAGATATTTTTGAAAATATAAAAACTAAACAGAGATTAGGATAAAACTGTGGTGCAACTGTGGTACCGTGCCACAGTTGCACCCAACCGTTGGATTCCCACTTATTCAAGTAGACTCCACTTATTTGAGTGAATCCAACGGCTGGTGCAACTGTGACACGGTGCAACTGTGACACGGTACCACAGTTGCACTGTAGCCTGACCCCAGAGATTAACTTCAAAATATAAGGAATAGACGAGGTTTTATCTTCTATATATATACATATATGGACAAACCTTAGGTGCAACTGTGGCACCGTGCCACAGTTGCATCTAGCCGTTGGATGTCAGTGGACCCCACTAATCTAACTATATCCAACGGCTAGATGCAACTGTGATACGGTGCCACAGTTGCACCGTAGCATGATCCTACATATATATCTAGCTATCTGTGCGTGTGTACAACTACGAAGGTTCCCAAGTATTCACCAACTCTTTGCTAAGCCAGCAGCCTTTTAATCCCTTGTACTCGTAACCGGTAACTCTACCATACTTATATATATAAGTTAGAGAAGTTTCTTTGCACAAATTGACTACTACTTTTTCAAAAAGTATAGTCAAATAACAGGGCCATGCCCATTGATCCAAAATTTATCAGTCCAAGTATAAAAATATTTATGACAACAGTATTAAACCCTCCAAATTTCACGGTTTTATTGTTTTTTTTTTCAATTTTTTTTTTGTCCCTTGGCAGCACCATCTATTTAATATCCCCACTAAAGAAAACAAGCTTGGTTGCGCCTAAGACTAGCATAATTTAAGATTATGCATTTGTTGGTTTTTACCGAACATGAGTTTTTTTTTTATTAAAGGGGAGAAAGTGGACACATATGTATCACATTGTCTATGAATTTCACATTATCTATAAATCTATCCAATGAAATCTTCCGATACATTTCTTCCTTGAAATTGATTGATCATGGTATTGATAATTATAACGTGGGAATAAAAAGTAAACCCTCTTAGCATGAATTTATGATTTTATTAAATGGTCCTATTGAAATGGTCCCATTTAAGTATTTTTTTTTCCCATTTTCACTAGTATGATTAGCAGCCAGACAAGTAAACATACAAGTGAAAGAGACGCACATTTTCCATGCCGATCTCTTTTTCTAAAGGCAAGAAACAATTCTTAGTTTAATACATGCAAATTACTTTAGTAGCACAAAAGTAAACATTGCTTTAATCTATGGAAAATTTTGTAAAGGAAAAGAAAATGATGTACAAAGTAAAGTCTCACAGTCCCATCATTTTCACCATAGAAATTGAGTCCTTTTTTTATTAGTCATTTGTGTATAAGTTTCTCAATTTGTGGTTTGGTCCATCGAACTGAACCTTTTTTTGATCCCTCAAAATGGAACTTGCCTTCCTTGTGAAGGAAACCATTAGTGGCTAAGTCGGTGAAATTTTGATTTTTGGACATTGAAAGTTGATAATATTTCGATAATTCCTTTTGGGACCAAATGAACTTAACTAAGCAAGTGGTGGGTCATGAAACAATTTGAAAATACCCCACTTAGATATTCTTCAATAAGTCGAACCATTTGGTTCTATTAGAAGAATTATGGTTCGCTCTGTAGTTAGGTGATAAACGTCAAGGCGAAAGAGGAATATGGTGTGTCACATAATTTAATGACAGACAAATTAACATCTTACTTTAAATTTTAACACGTATCATTGGATCACATGATATCGATAGCATAAAATTTGTGTTAACATTTTTAGTAAAAAATTTAAGTTAAAATATCCTCCATTATTTTCTGAATGTTAGTGTATTAAAATGCACAAAATATTTTAATATATTTTTTGCGTTTTAACATGTTACTTAATTTTTTTACGATAAATTTTGAACTATCGATTTCATGTGATCCGATGATACGTGTTAAAATTTAAAGTAACATTTAATGATGTTAATTTGTTTGCCATTAAATTAAAAATGCGCAAAATATTATTAATATTTACCACTGAATGGCGGTTCCTAACAACATGCCTTTAAAAAGAAAAAGAGTTTTGAGTTTTTTAATATCGAAAGAAAATTAATTATGTCATTATAAATAGCAAGGTATTTACAAGATGTTAGTCTATTAAAATGTACAAAAAATACAATGAAATTATCTCTGCACCAACTTTGTTTTGTCATATGTATGTCTAATCACCACAAAATTTTGTTATATTTTTTGCACCACCTTTGTTTTTAAACTTGTATCAGTTAACTACTTTGACACAAAAAAAATGCTATTTTAACCTTAAATAAATTAAAAGATCATTTTATTTTATAAAATTTTAAAAATAAAAAATTATAGTTACAAAAATATCCTTAAATTTAATAAAATAAATAAACCTCAAATCCAATAAATAATTTTTTATTTTTTTTTCCTAATGAATAAAGATAAAGTGATTCACCATCTGGCTCTTAGATGGTTCAAAATTTACAAATCAATATAATTGTGAGGGGTAGCGAGTTTCGCGTGTGCAAACAGATTGGAAAGAGGCTAAGCCCAAAGCACGACCGTGAGTCTGGATCCAAGGACACAAAGAAGCTAGGCCCACGTTAAGATATCAGAATGTAATATGTACGTACATGGCGAGTACAGTGAGTGGCATGCGGCGCAAACCTTAGCCCAAAACAAAATTCCATTCCCGGTTTACCAAACGCGCCGCCGTACAAATCCGCTTGGTCGCTTTTGTTGGTACTGCCGCCGGCCCACCGTCACAATTTCTTGCAAGTGGCGTCACTGTTATTGCTGCACAAGGTTTTTATTTCTTGGTTCGCTGCTGCTGCCTTCGCAAATTTTACTATCTAATATTATATAACAGTGACGATTCTTTTTGTAACATTGAGTTATTTTCTTCATTCAATTTGTTATTTTTTTTAGGAGACTATTTCTCTTGATATAACCCTCTCAAATATCAATTCCATTCCTAAAAGAAACTTTGAGGAATGAAATTTAAATTAAACCCCTATAGTACGTCTGTAGGGCCTCAAACTACTTAAATGTGAGGGAGTGACTCTAGCCACTAGATCAAGCCGTAATGGTTTCATTCAATTTGTTATTTTTAATTTTTAGTAAACATGCTTATTTTTAAGGTTGTAGTAGTAGAGCTAATAAAATTTGACACAATCCGATTATCTGACATGAACACGACACTAATAAATGGGTATGAGTCGTCGAATTTAACACGATTATTAAATGGGTCGGGTCCGGGTCAACATAATTTTTTTCCGTGTCGGGTTATGGTTAAAATTCTTGACCCATTTACCCGATTATATTTTCTATTTTAAAATAATTTACAGATTATTGTCATCAAAACTCAAATATTAGAGATGATTTTCTTTTTTATTTTTATTCTTTAAAATGATGAATATAGACACAATATTTTATTTATAAAATTTTAAAGACATTTAGAGCTTTAATAATATAAATGTATAAAATATTGGTAGACATGTATATTTTGTAATATTGGTATATAATATTATTTACATATATATAATTAAAACCTCAATAGTGTGTGTAATATTTTAGTAGATATGTATATTTTATAATATCGATAAATTATGTATGTATGTGTGGATGTATGGATGTATGTATGTATGCGCATACGTATGTATGACGATAATATGTAAATATTTGATGTAATTTTTATTTAATATATAGATATTAAGCGAGTTATTGGGTAACCCGATTATTTTTTCGTATCGGGTTTGGGTCTCAATATTTTGACACGATTATTAAATGGGTCGGGTTTGGATCGACCTAAATTTAACACGACACAAAGCTGATACAACATAAACACAATCCGATGACCCGTTTTACCAGAGCTTTCGTAGTAGTATACTTAGCATATTCTTTGTAACTTTCATTTCTTTCCTTAGGTGTACATAACCCTGGCCTTGGCACCGGACGTTTAAACTTTAAACGGGGCAAGGGGCCCTTGTGCAAGTTTTTGATCTTACAGTGTCAAACTGCATTTAGCATTAATTATAGGGGGCTGAATAGAAGTTTCCCTTTCCCCAACAAAAAACATTGCGAAATATGAGTATAAATTGGGGGGTGGTTCTAGTTGAGATTCGAACCCAGCTTGCAGGAACACCATGCAGTTTCCTCGCTATTTTCCCCACACGTTCCTCACCACTGGGCCAAGTAATCCAATTGTAGTTATCGTTTTAAAATACTAGATTAGTTCTGGTTCAAACGTCACCGCTTTACCTCGCTCCCCTTCCCCTTCTCGAACCCTAGAATCGAAAAAACCCTAACTCCTCTGTGGTGTGAGACTTAAAACCCTAGCCACGTTGATGATGATGCAGAGGTAGTTTCTTCCCTTTCTAATTCTCTTTTCTTTGCAGATAATTTCTGTGTATATGTTTTCGGTTTTCAATTGAAAACAGTATTTTTTTTGGCCTTTTGGTTTTGTTCGGATTATTAAGATAGAATCGCCGTTAGAAATTTTGTGTTTTTGGATTAAATTTGCATTGGAGGACTTATAAATATAATATTTTTTAGAGCGCATGTGAAACTTTAATGTAGAAACGCATCATTTTAGAACTACTTATTAATGTAGAACCAGAACACACACAACACATCAATACAAGCTCCAAATGTTTATTGAATACGGTTTCATTGTCGAGTTAAGTATGCAACATTGTTGGTTCCAAAAAGAATGACAAAAGAGAACCTAGAAACGAAGGGAATTATGAAAGATGCGACATGTATGTTTATCAATATTGAGTTAGAATATACTTTGAGTTTATATGGATTAGCCTTTGATTTTTCAATCTTAATATTGACCGCTTGACCCGCTCTTGGTTTCCCCATCTCTCAGGAGTTTTACTGCACTGATCTGTTTCGTTTATTCCCTCTCATAAGTGTCATGCTGTCGATGTTAGACAAGCTATATGGATTTGGATACTGACCTTTTTGCTGATGAATCTGGACCTGCAGTAAACCATGGTAAGGATTGCTTGGGAAACTAAACAGTTTTAGGAAAATAAGTCTTTGCATTTGTAAATCTGTATTTGCAGTCATGGTTTTGGTACTGAATCCTTTAACAGTACGTGGTAGGTTTCAACCCAAAGCCAAACCAAGACCTAGAAACGAAAGAACTGCATCTGTTGACGTTATAGATAAAGATAGCCAATTGTTGGATCCTGTTGTTTCTTCTGTACCGGCCTCGGAAGTTGTCAGGACAGTTGAGCACTTTAAAGAAAATGAGAGCTCTGAGAATGCTCTGCATTCTGAGGTCACGGCCTCTGATGGCTGTGGAGACTTGCTCTCTTCCTTTCAGAAGGCAGCTGGGCAGGTAAAACAAAAGTGTTTCTCTCATTTGCTATTGCTGATTTATCCAGTATTTCTTGACAAGTTGTGTATTTGTAGAATGCAGATGTACTTTCTGGTTTGGAATCTCTCAATGATTTTCAAAGTCAATCTTCAAATGGAACAGGTGAGGTAATAAGAAGTTTTTGACCTGTTGTAACATCTAATTGGAGTCTTTTCTCTCTAGTGATCACTTTGTACATTTCAGAGATGCCAGCTCTTATTGTTTCCGACTACAACGGAGGCGAAGCTGTTGTCTTTGAAGGTCTGAGCTCTGACAACAATGCAGCACCTGGAGTATGCGATGCCGCACAAGCTGAAACTTCTGCTGATATGTTCTTGACCCAAGATCCAATATCCTGTGGGCAGGCAGCTCTTACAAATAATGCTGGAGGTATTCCTGTTGATGATGCAAGGCTAGAAAGAGAGGTGATATACTGAAAATAAACACTTCTTTAAAATTATATTGTTTTTGTTTGAAATAGTATTTGGATTAAATTGTCTAGAATTGGTTAGGTTCAGCAAGACGGGGCCTTTCCTGACTTGAATTTTCTAGATTCTACTTCGGAGGAAGCTGTTGCATCTGGTATTGGAAGCCATCTACTCTCATTATTTTTCCATTTCTAACATTGTATTTCAAGGTTTCATTAAATCAGTTTCATTTAGGACAACGTGCCGCAAAATACAAACCCAGGCCGCAGGTGCGAACCGAGAGCGAGAAGTTTAATATTAGTAGTGTGCCTCATCCTGATGCTGTTGAATCTGTTATGCATTCGCCAAATGCTCAGTTTGTTTCTTCTGGATCTCAGTTCATGTCTGAGGGTTCAATTCCTGCCTCTGTACCTGAGGATTGTTTTGATTACTCATCTATAGACTTGGATGGTACTACTCCCCCAGATCCTACTTCCTCTGAGTTCCCAGTGAATGAAGAACTGACAAATTTTGCAGAAACATCTTTCACAGATGCTGCCGCTTCTGGGGACATGCAACATGAAGATTTTCCAGCAACAACTGAAAGCCAGGTATTTGCTCCTGTAGATTTTGTTTTTTCTGAGTTTGGTTCTTTCATTTATTAATTGCATTGCTGAATCATGTAGACCTGCCGTAATCCCCCATTTTTTAATTTAATTTAATTTTTCTGACTTTCTCAGAGTGCTATGGGTAAGGAAACAAAAGCATCAACTGTGCTAAGTCTTTCTCAGAGGTTGATTGAATCTTCACAGGCTGGTAAGGAGACTGAAGTTGGTAAATTATTAAGACAGTTGAGAAAGGGAGTAGTTGTTCCCGAACTTGTTGATGAGCCTGACAATGAGGCCCGTAATGATGGAAGCTTCAGTGCTGAACCTCCAAGTAATGCTGTAGATGAAGATGAAGGTGATGTTGGCGGAAATAGTGCAGAAAAGACGTCTGAGAAGAAAAGAGCACCAAGAAAGTCGAAGGAAACCGTGTCTGAAAATGGAAAGACGGTTCGAAAGCGTAAAAAAGCCAATGAAGCATCAGATACAGACAAAAATCCTCCAAAGAAGTTCTCTCATTCAACTCGTCGGAAGAGAAGGATTGGTAATTGACAATTCTGATGACATATATTATGTGATAAAATGATTCTTATTTAAATTCGGATTCAATATTCTTTCTATTGTAGTGAATAAGGAATTGCTTCAAACGCCAGAGGATGAAATTGATCCTCAGAAGGTGCCTATGAAGGATCTTATTCTGTTGGCAGAGTATAAGGAGCGGTTAGCGGTAAGATTCCTATGTTATAGATTTTTATATTTTATGAACAAAGATACTTTGTATTTCATATAGCACTCCTAGAGTAATTGTTATCCTCTGTTTTGCCATTCTTATGGTTCTATAAATTTTTAATTTCTATGCTGATTAAAGTCTGCCGGAATTTGCAGAGTAAAGAGGCAAAAGCAACGGGAACCCCCTTGAAAAATCAAAGGTACATGCGTTTTTTACAACAGAAGTCGCATATAAAATGTCTCTTCCTTTTGTGAAAAAAAATGCTGTGTTATTTAGCTGCTATTTCTGTTTTCTTGTCTGCAATTTATATGCTATCCAAATTACATATGAATAGTTTTGTCATTCCAATTTGAGAATGCATTAGGGAATCTCAAGCCATGAAGGGCACGTTGATTTCTCCGTTCGTATATTTCCTGTGTGGCATGCACTTTCATGTGCATATCTATCTTTCTAATGACTTGTAACCGGTCTCCAAAGGTTTGATTTGTGGCAGCTAGTTCCTGCTTGAAATAGCAATATCTTATATAACGACAAATTGTCCATTTTGTACTGATAGAAACAACCTTGTAGTCACAGAAAGGACTTCATTCTTGCAAATCCCATCTTTTAGGACCTAGTGTATTTACGCCAAGCGCAAACACCTGGCCGGAAATTCCCCTTATATATTTTTAATACCTTTACGTAATGAAATCTGATAAGTTGGGTAATATGCAAAACAATATAGACATAAGTTTTCACTTCTCACTGCTATATTTAATGATAAGAGGAAAATAATGATTGCCGATGATATGATTTGGCATGAAAGAGAGAGCTTGGAAGTTGGAATGGTGTCCATTATGCTGCAATGATTATTTGTTGGCTTCCATGCCAATGAAATCCTTGCTTGTTTTCATGGATTGCCAACATTGGGTTGAGGTAAAATATGGGTACAAGTGCGTCCTGCAATAAAAGGTTATATGTGTATTGCATTATGGTTATTGCTTGTATTCAATGTAAAATTTCCTTTTAGGTAAAATGACGTCAGATTAATAAAAAAGCTTTGAGGTCATTTTGGTAAACCTGAATTGGCTTCTAGAAAATGCTCATTTGCCTAGCCTTCATTTTGCAAAACTAGTGGGGGTGGCTTTTAAAATCTTATTTACAGTAAGTTGGTGAGGTTGTGAGTGATAAATTATAAACCCTTGATTATCTCCATATCTTTAATATTTTTTTCTAAATATGTTGCATCTTTGTTGTGCATTTAGCTGTAAATTTAAGTTGGTAGGATTTTTCATAGTGGGAATATGGTCCAATTAAAATGTATTTCAATGAGTCCAATTAGTAGTTCAACAGACTTGTAAGCTGTCCCACCTGTCACAAGGGGCTGAGAAATCCCAATATTCATCTTTGGAGAAAATTAGCCAAAGTTTAAAGCATCTAGCTGCATAAATGTTCATTCATTAAACAAATTTTTATGCTTGTCAGGCTCCTTATTTTTGAAAACATCCAGAAAGCCAATTCTTAAAATAATTCCTACTAACAAATTTGCATCCGCCACCTTAATATGAAAGTTGCATTTGAGATGTAAACAATTGCTTCTGCATGTGTTATGATAATTCATGGGCAAAATAAAGTTGAATAACATTTAAATGGCATGTCTTATGTTGTTTCAACATTTTTTTCTTGAGTACTATGCATTCGGTTGATTTAATTTTCTGGTTACAATTTTCTCTCTTCAGTGCTGAACATTCATCCCGTGAGGAAGATTATCATAATGAGGATGAGACCTTTGCTTCAGAACAAGACAATGGCTCCTTTGGTGATCCAGCTACTGATAGGGTTCAGCCAAGAGTTCATTTCTTCAATTATCAGTCTTTCATGAAGAAAACACCCACTGTACGATGGTCGAAGCAAGAAACAGAATTGTTTTATGAGGTATGTGTAGCCAGACCTTTTCTTTATTTACTTGTTCCATTGTATATCAACTATCACATACTTGAAGTATAATTGATGAAAGTTGTCAGTAAATGCTAATTCCACCATTTTCACCTAAGAAATGTGGGATTATTCTTAGGACATCCTTAATCACTTAAATTGATGTTGGTGATGAAACTTTGTAATGTATGTTTCTTAGGTTGCAGGACCATTGGCTATTATTTTTGTTAGAATTATTAAGTTAACATGTTTGTTAAGCAGAAGCATTCTTGGTTTGCACGAATTTAATGTTGATGAATCCAGATGAATTTGTTAGGTTTTCTCTTTTGCAACTTGCAAATGCAGGCCTGGATAGACTGTACGGTATTGTTATGTTGCATCTAGAAACATTTGTTACTTTCCAATGAGTTTATTAGGTCTAGAGATCTTCTCATAGGCTCTGGTCAATTTTTAGTTTCTAATTTTCCAAATAGTCATTACATCAAATCCATGCCTAGGAGAGTTCATTCTTTTTTGGCATTGTCATGGCTGATGTAAGCAGATCTCAGTTCTTCAACTAGGAAGAGGTTTTAGAGGTTCACACATCGCCAACATTTCTTAGTAATGTTGCTTACCTGGATGTTTATTTTGTGAGAATTAAAATTTCATTAAAATTCTCCATAACTCTCTAATTAATTTAACCAATATCCTTTATTTTGTTTTCTTATAAATGTGGCAAATATAATGCTTAAAAACTTCATTGTACAGATGAGGTTGCATCTTCCTATCATCCAGGCATTCCCTGGTGTTTCTCTAGTTTTAGTGTTTTTAACAATATGTCTGAATCTGTGGATTTTAGGCCATTCGGCAGTTTGGTACAGATCTGTCAATGATCCAACAACTTTTCCCTGGAAGAACACGCCAACAAGTCAAATTAAAATATAAAAAGGAAGAGCGTGAACACCCGTTGAGGTTAACTGAAGCTCTAACGAATCGTGCCAAAGGTAAGATTTCTAATTATTGTTGCTATTGGAAGCTTAGATCTTGTTATTGTGAATTTTGACATGCTTCTAAGCTATGGGGTAATATTTTTATTATTTTTCTTTCAGATCATTCCCATTTTGAAAAGGTGATTGAGCAGCTGCAACAGTTTGCTGCTCAAGCAGCACAGGATGCAAAAGAAGATGATTCAGCTAGCATGATAGACGAGGATTTGGAGGAGTTGAATCCCCAGTATAATGTATTGTTTCCTGCTCTCCCTTGTATTTTCCAAAATGAAAATTTTTGTTTGTGTGTTGCATTGCATTGTTTTTATTCATCTACCTCATTTTCTGTGCATCTTGCTTCTAAGAAGAGCAGAATCGGTATATTTTAAGAATTCTGCGCGGAACTTTTGGACAATTTTGGACTTAGAATTTATGTATAAGTTACACAGTTGAGAGATCTAAAGGGGGTATTAAAGACAACAAATCATCCAATCCATAATCCTTTGAGGATGTTGATTTTCAGTTTTAATCATTTTGACCATCCAAATACTGGTTGTCCAAGTGAAAATTTACACCATGGTCCTCTATGTTTCATATCTTATCATTTTTACCCCTCATCGTCAATGAATATTTTTGCTTATGGAACAAATTTGGTGATGTGTTTCCATATAATGTAGATGTGTATTTTGACATTTTTAAGACTCTTTTGCTTTTCGAAAGTTTTTATGGAAGTAAGAAATTGTTAATATTGTTTTCTTGTAAAGCTTAAGCAGGGATATTATTTATGCTGCACGGGTGATTGTGATGTCTTGATTGTCGCTTTCATTTGACTTTTTGGGCTCATCATGATTTATGTTCAGATAAAAAGCAGTGCCATTTAACT
This sequence comes from Citrus sinensis, assembly GCF_022201045.2. Taxonomy (NCBI): domain Eukaryota; kingdom Viridiplantae; phylum Streptophyta; class Magnoliopsida; order Sapindales; family Rutaceae; genus Citrus; species Citrus sinensis. The sequence continues at coordinate 5,649,069 of NC_068563.1, read as the reverse complement.
TTTTTAGCGTTATATTTGTGTATTTGCAGGATAAAGCGGAAAAAGTTGAGCAAGATCAAAATGCAGAAGCAGATGTTAATGAAGTCCACAGTCCAATGAAGGATGATGAAAACGCCGACGACTACGACGACATATGGAATTCATATAAAAGTGAATTTTAGTAAATCAAAACGCTACTCAGATTACTCTTGCTCTCAATATCTATTTCTTATATATTTATCATATTTTTAACATCACAGCAAATTTTATCTCATTCCTATTTTGAGCCAATTGAAGCATCATCAGGTCTCGATAAAAGAAATAAGGTAGGCATTAAACATTAGCAGTCGTATACATTAGCTTTAGGTAAGACTTGATGTAGCCCCTCTTAAGAAATTAGTATTATGTTTGACTTACAAAATTGGTTGGCTGGGTTGGGTAGTTGGGGGATTTTAATAAGTAAATTAGGGCAACTGGGGCTTGAGCTTGATGATTCATAATTACTAATTCGCCACTTGTTTATGACCAAGTAATTAATTAATTGACTACTCGTTTTGACAAATGGCTTATTCCTTGTTTCTTTAGCTTTAAAGCAAGCCGTGGGAAACTGCCTGTCAGAAAGGAATTCTTGGTATTTTTGTGCTTTTTTTTTGTTGTTGTCACTGTTAATCGTTATAGAGATTAGTGAAAGGGATTGGGATACTCTTTTCTATCTTGCATGTATCTGTTCATTACAGGAGTCGTTGAAATTGAAATAAAAGCAAAGTCCAGAAAGGAATATGATCATTTATGGAGTCAACCTACAGTGCAGCGCTGTATCTCATACAGCGCATGCACGCAACCAGTACAACCGGTTTTTAACCGGTTAACATAATAAATATTACATTTTAATTTGTTTTTAATGCGAAAAAAATATGAAAAAAATAGGGAAAAAAAGATAAAATTGTAATTAAATGAAGCAAAAGAATATAATAATTTTAAATTTATAAATAGTACAAGAAACTATACAAGTATTATAAACAAGTCACAAAATAACTATATTCTCACTTATTTTGTCACATTTCAATATTTATAGTGCATGTTTCGAGTTTACTTTTCAAATTCCTATTTTTTTGTTACGATTTATCTAAATTTTGGTAAGTTATTTCAACTCATTTTTCCACCAGTTTTTGGTTCTATATTTTCACTTTTTTCATTAAATTCCAACTTTTTACGTGGATATTTTAAGTTTACTTTCAACATTCCTACATTCCATTAGCCTTTATCTAATTTCTGGTAAGTTATTCCAACTCATTTTCCCACCACTTTTAAGTCCTAGATTCCAACTATTTTTATAGAGTTTCAACATTTTCGGTAGATATTTCTAGTTTACTTTTAGAGCCCTACTTCGCATTGGAATTTATCAAATTCTTAGTCCATTATTCCAATTTTTGGGTTGAGTTCATCAACTCTTGTTGCCACTACTTTTTGATTCTATATTCCTATTCCTTTTATTGAATTCTAATATTTTGGGTGAGAGTTTCAAGTCCACTTTTTAGATCCTCATTTCCTGTTAAAATTTATCAATTTCTTTGTTAGGTTATTCCGACTTTTAGGTTAAAGTTATCAACTGTTATTACCACCAGTTTTTCCTTTTATGTTTCTACTCTTTTTATGGAATTTCAATATTTTGGATGGATATTTTAAGTTCATTTTTAGATCCCTACTTCTCTTTAAAATATATCGATTTCTTGCTAAGTTATTCCAAGTTTTGGGTTAGGCTCTTCAATTCATATTCCCACTACTTTTTGGTTATTTATTCCTGCCCTTTTTATTAAATTTCAATATTTTGGGTGGATGTTTCAAGTTCACTTCTTATATCCCTACTTCCTGTTGAAATTTATCAAATTCCTGGTAAATTGTTCGTACTTTTCGGTTAAATTCATCAACTCTTTTTCCTACTAGTTTTTTGTTTTATATTTCTACTTTTTTTTATTGAATTTTAAAATTTCGGGTGTATGTTTCAATTTCACTTTTTGGATCCCTACTTATAGTTGGAATTTATCAAATTGTGGGTGAGTCGTTTCCAATTTTGCGTTATGTTCTTCAACTCTTGTTCCCACCACTTTTTAGTTCTATATTTCTACTTTTTTTAATGAATTCCAATATTTTGAATAGAAGTTTCAAGTTTATTTTTTAGATTCCAACTTGTCATTAGAATTTATCAAATTCTTAATAAGTTATTCCAACTTTTGTGTTAAGTTCTTCAACTTTTATTTCCAGTACCTTTTAGTTATATATTCCAGGTTTTTTTTAATGAATTCCAACATTTTGGGTGAAAGTTTCAAATTCAATTCTTAGTCCCTATTTCCCATTGGAATTTATCAAACTATCGTTGCGTAATTCCAACTTTCAGGTTAACTCTCCCACTTTTTTCCCACTATTTTTTGGTTCTATATACCAAGACTTTTTATTGAATTCCAACATGTAGGTGTGTGTTTCAAGTTTATTTTTCATGTCTCTAATTCCCATTGAAATTTACCAAATCATCAGTAAGTCGTTCCAATTTATGGGTTCAGCTCTTTAATAGTTACTTCCACCATTTTTTTGGTTTTATATTCCAAATGTTTTTACGTATGCCAACATTTTAGGTGGTTGTTACGAGTCGCATTTTATTATAGTAAAACATTAAAATATTGAGGTAAATTACGTTTGACCCCGCTTTTTTTTAATAAATATCAACTTACAATATAATTTTGAAAAATCATTGTTGCAACCCTCAATTTTTTTCAACACTATGAATTTGTATAAGTCCACTCCCCTCCCCCCCGGCCCCCAACGGTCTTTGTTACTTCATGGTATTTCTTGAATTTAATCGTATGTATACTTTAAACTTTTGATCTTTTACATATTAATGCTCATTTTATTATTTTACATAATTGTGCTTAGATTTTTTTTAAAACAATTGTGCAACATATAATTTTCATCATTATATTTAGTTTTAAAAATTATTTCTTTAATCTCTCATCAATCTTTAGCTTAAGATTGACAAAGTAACATTGACTTAAATCCAGTTCTATTAAGTCGCCATTAATTTATCTTTACCAAGTACATTAAACACAATAAAAGTAACTCAAATTAAACAATAATTTTATAAACACATTAGAAAATCATTGCAATCAAGGAAAAAGAAAATATATTAAATATTAAAATTAATTTTCTCTAATAGAAAAATTCAATGCTATAATTTTTAAGAGAAATTATTTATACACCATCTTTCTTTTGGAGAACAAATTAAAAAAAAAGTTCATTTACAACCAATGCCAATTCTTGTTCACTACTCAACTATGCACCATTAGAGAAAAAAAGATAAAATAATCCCAAGGGATTATAGAAAACTAATTTTATTATTTCTATTTCCCCTTTGATCTGGAGACAGCCAGCTGAAGCTTGGGCTGCTCACCAGCCTTACTTGGATTCAACCACTTGAGAGGATGCCAATAGCAGTTTCTGCGTCAAATGCTTTGCAATATTTTCCCTTGCCAATCATTCTATATTGGAAGCATAAAACATTAAAAAAAAATGAAATGACAATTCAAAATGTTATACAATTTAAGTTAATTACAAAACTTTAACAAGACAAGAAAAAAATTAAGAACATTAATCGTGAAAAAAATTAATAATGATTAAAAAATATATATTTTAATGTATGAAGCGACAAACGAAACCTTAGGCCTAAAGGATATGTTTTTTGATGAAATTTTAAAAAATAAATTTTATATTTTCTTTTTAGGTTTCTGAACAATAAATAAAGTTATTTTGAAAAAAAAGTATCAAGAATAATAATATAAAATATGAAAATTTAAATAATATACAAAAATTATTAGAATTAAAAATTGTGAAAATGGGTAAATATGTTTTCATTTAGGCAGTAGTTTTCCTGCCTAGATGAAGCAAAATTCTTTTAGTGTTATATCAAAATAAAAAAAATTAATTGAATACTATTTAGAGTAATATATTATATAATATTTTTAAATTTACAATTTATATGTACATTATAAACTATAATTTAATGGTATTTGATAATCTGTATACATGCACTTTATGGTAAAGTCCAACGATCCACCGAATATTAACTCAAAAACCTACTCCCATAAATATACAAAGAGATACATACTTTATTTTAAATAACAATGTAATATTATAGTTACATTATTAATTATTTAGCTTTTATAATATAATGTCGACAATAATTTACAATGATAATTAGCAACATTTCTCAATAAATTATTAAAAAGTTTATTACGATAAAATGTTGTTATATTTAGAACATACGCTCATTTTGATTAAAAGAAAAGTGATATTGATAAAATTATCATATATGTGTTCAATTTACCAATAATAATAGTAAGGCTAACAAAGATACTTATTAACAACATTAGTAATGGATATTAAGAGTTATAGTATCATTAATCATAATACTAGTAATAAAACAATATCATTAAATATTAACATTACATGTAATCATGTATAAGCTCCTATAACAATTCATAGAATTTTTTGTGACTTCAAATTAGTGAGTAAATGAGACCATAAAAAGTAATTTAATGAATTTCTTAGAAATTTGTGTGAAATATTTTTAATAAGATTTTTCATCTTATAGTTACCCATATCCAGAACTAAATTGTACTATTTATATTAGTCACTAGTACAAATAATATTGAAAACAAAAATATTTTGAGTAATGACAATACTTGGTACTATCAATAATATAGAGTTGACCAAATAGGCAAAAATTTGCAAAAGAAAAAAAATTAAAGAGGTCTCACTAATTTTTATATTGCAAAACATTTGTAGATTTATAATGTCATAATAAACAATGATATAAGTTGTTTATGATCAATTTCATTATTAAAAATGATTGCATTGATTTATAATTAATATAGTTTACACTAATATAAATATTATTCACGTTATTTACAACATTACATGTTTTAAAATATATTATTATGTTAGGGGGTCTTTGATAGTCGTCTAAATTAAATGAAGTCTTTAATATTTAGTTAAAAGATGAGGGAGCAAAGTGATAATTACCAGGATATTTGCCGATTCCAGTGTCCCACCATCTGTTTCGGTGACCTATTTTATGCCTAAAATTACGAAGCCGTTGGATTGCTTATAAAGTAATCTAACGGCCAATAAATTTAGAATAAAAAATTAAACTTCCGCTGTATCTTATGCAGCGCTTTATTACAGGCGGACCCTCATTTATGTTGTGAAAATGAGGGGATCTGAAACAGTCAAATTATTTTCCTCCACTTTCACGCGAGAAAAGTCAAATTTGCCAATTTGATTGCCTCAGCCTTAAAGCCTCAAAAAAAAAAAAAATTGTCACTATCAAGAAGTCCGTATAAGCAAAATGGAACATGTGTTGTTAATGAGTTATTAGAATCTTCTTTCGAGGAAATATATATTTTTTACATTATTATATTTATGGAATCAAATGGTATTTTTATTATTTAACATAAGGATACAAGCATAATCAACCCATGTTGGGTAAGTCAAAATATATGGCTATATTTTGCTTTAAAAATAAAAACTATGGCTACATTTTTTTTTTAATTTATAAAGCAAACCAAAACATTTTAGAGTAAAAAATAACCCATTTCAGATCATCAATCAGATTCACATATGTTCAAAATAAAAAAAGGAATTTTACAAATTAAACTTGAGAAAAAAAATATATAAAAAGAGCCTATCTTTGGAATAAAAATATAAAAAGAAGAGTACGAGACGGTGGATGAAAAATAAAAAAAGAGAAAAGGAGGGGTCAAAGAAGAGCATTTCCTTTGGAATTTTTATAAAAATCCATAAAATAATATCCATCAACCCATCGCCGACGGTTGACCAAAAGTTATTGTACACAAAAGAAAAAAGACAAAAAGAAAAATAACAAAACAAATCACATTTTTAATTAATTGTTTTTTTAGAAGCAGAGCGTGATAGAAACGACCAAATCATTGTACAGTACAAAACACAGCGTAATTTCACTCATTACTGTCGGCGGATTCCCTCGTTTAACATACACCCGCTCCCATCATCCGCCACGTGGTATTTCTTAACAATCCACTGATCACAGGGCCCCAGGTTTCCCCCCTCTCTATATAAAGTCCATCATTTTCTCTTTCTACGGTCTCTTTGTTTCATTCTCTCTCTTTTCTTCGCCGTCGTTTTATTCGGCGGATTTTTAATTAACTAATTTATTTTATTTATTTTAGCAGCAAAATTATATAATTGTTTCGAATATTTATTTACATTATTTACTAATTATTTTCTGTTGAGATCTGACACAATTATGACCGTCGGATCATTTTCGTGACGCCTGTCGAAGCTGAAATAGCAGCAGATATATCGGTATGTAAGGTTTTACTTTTATTTTATTTATTTTTATATTTTCATATTTGTGTTATCTGAATTTTATTCTAATTTGGCTTTCTCTGCTTCTATTTTGACTAAAGAACAAGGGTTTTGATAAAGTGTGTGCTGGTGCATTGATTGATTGATCGATCGATCGATCGATTGTTTGACCGATCCATTCATTGCTGAAAGCGCAGAGTGTCAGTCCCGCGTTTCCCTCTCACGCGCCACCGAGAGATGTCGGGTCCTCTCGATCGCTTCGCTAGGCCTTGTGAGTATCATCTCCTCACTCCCCGTCGCTTCTATTTCTGTAAAAATTTTCTTTTATTTAATTTGATTTATTTTTTTCTTTTTGCGTTGTTAGGGTTTTACTGTGCACTCTTCCTTTGTTTGATAATTTTAATTAATTATTTCTTTTTGTGGCTTTAGTGAGAAGAACTAACTTGATTGAATCAAGACAGTAGGATGAGCTTAAGATGACATGAATGAAATATTTCATTTCTGTTTTGTTTAGTTTTAGTTGGTTCTTGAGAGATTATGAGGCTAAACTTAAATAAATAAATATCAATTTTTTTTGGCAAAATAATTTGTCATGTGTTCACGTATGTAGGAGTTAGATTTGAAATTATTCTGATCTGCTGTGAACTTGTGCCCTGGGATTGATAGAAACTTGGTTAATATTTCAAATCTTGTTTATATTTTGAAGTTTTATTTCAGTGATTAGCTTCTTCTTTTTTTTTTTGGGGGGGGGGGGGGGGGGGGGGGTGAGACAGTGATTAGCTTTCTACCCAAAACAAAATTTAATTTAAGCGACAAATAGAATGATGAAAGATTTCATTGGTGTTTTTATTGATTTTTTTTCCCTTTAGAAAGGTTACACAATACATGTACATTTAGTGTCTGGAATTTTGGGTTTCTTTTCTGTTGTTCATGGATTAGTTTGTATTCCATGCTGCAGAAAATTTTTATCCATAATAATGGGTTGGCAGTCGGCACTTAAATCTTGTGGATAAGTCAATTATATTTCTTTCTTTGCCTTCACAAATGTGGAATTACACCTGTTTCTGGTTGCAAATATATTGATTGTTGACTGTGCCGCAGGTTTTGAGGGATTCTCAGGAAGTGATGAGAGGAGAGAAAGGAAATCTGATTTTGAGAACTCTGAGGATGAAAGGCGGACAAGGATTGGGTCTCTGAAGAAGAAAGCCTTAAATGCATCCACTAAGTTCAAGCATTCTCTGAAGAAAAAGAGCAGTAGAAGGAAAAGTGATGGCCGGGTCAGCTCTGTTTCAATTGAGGATGTCCGTGATGTTGAGGAGCTTCAGGCTGTTGATGCATTTAGACAATCATTAATTATGGATGAATTGCTGCCTGAGCGACATGATGATTATCACATGATGTTAAGGTGCTAAGATCCTCGTTTTTGTTGCATAATACTTTTATGTATGCAACTATATTTTACTTTCATTTTCAATCTCTTATGCCATTCTTTCTTAGTTATTGTATGTTAACCAAGATACTTTGAAGTATTGATTAAAAACTTCATTGTTCCTTACAAGTACATTGTAATAACTATTGTGTTTTGTATGATGTATTCTCTATTTCTTTCATAAGGATCCAAGTATGGATTAAAAATTTTCTGTTCTGTGTTTCTTAGCATTTATTTATGTAATTAATTTTTTGTTTTCTGCTTAAGTGCCGCTTTCCTGATTGACATTTTATTTGACTTTCTTGGCTTCATTTTCACTGGCATTTTTAGTTTGTGTTGTGTGATTGTATGTTGCTAATGCAAGCTTTCATTTTTTTTTTTAACCCACGTTTCAATGTTGCGACATCTCTCAGGTTCTTAAAAGCTAGGAAGTTTGATATTGACAAAGCAAAGCACATGTGGGCCGAGATGCTTCAATGGAGGAAGGAATTCGGTGTTGACACTATTATGGAGGTAACCACAGTTGACAAGTGGCCTAAAATTGGATTTTAGAAATACCCTTATTCATTGTGTTTTCCTTGTGTTATCAGGATTTCGAGTTCAAAGAAATAAATGAAGTTTTGAGTTATTACCCCCATGGTTACCATGGTGTGGACAAGGAGGGAAGACCTGTTTACATTGAAAGATTGGGAAAAGTTGATTCTAACAAACTTATGCAAGTTACCACTATGGATCGATATATAAGGTATCATGTTCAAGGATTTGAAAAAGCCTTTGCAGTAAAGTTTCCAGCTTGTACAATTGCTGCAAAGAGGCACATTGATTCGAGCACTTCAATTTTAGATGTTCAAGGCGTGGTATGTTGTTGGTGATCTCCTAATGCTTTTGTTATGTTGTGTATTTAGTTGCAATTAAAATGTTTAATCCTTAATTTGTTTCTGATTTCTCAATGCTTCAGGGCCTTAAGAATTTTTCCAAGAATGCTCGTGAGCTCATTTTGCGGCTGCAGAAGATTGATGGTGATAATTATCCTGAGGTATGGAATCTTATTTCGCTACAAGTTGTCAGTACTTGCAAATTTTTGGCTATTATATGGGGACTGAAATTAGTTATTATATCTATCCTGAATCTTGCACTCCCTTAAATGATGCAGACTCTTCATCAAATGTTTATCATTAATGCTGGTCCTGGATTTAGGCTGCTGTGGAACACTGTGAAAAGTTTTCTAGACCCTAAAACAACTTCCAAGATTCATGTATGTTATGATTCTTTAATAAAGATTTTTCTATTTTGTCAGGGTTCAGTGATGGTATATCATGTAATATATTTATTTAGACATATTCGTTGTTGGTTGCATCTAATGTAGGTTCTTGGAAACAAGTACCAGAGCAAATTGCTTGAGATAATTGATGCCAGGTAAAAGATCTGTTATAGATGTGTCTTATGTGTCTCTCTAATATAGATTATTTCTTTTTATTTTGTTTTGCTTAATTCATTTTTATTACATGGTTAACTGGTTTTATATCTTACTGAACCTTTTTTCTGCATTTACAGAGAGTTGCCAGAGTTTCTTGGAGGTACCTGTAATTGTGCAGATCAGGGAGGTTGTCTTCGGTCTGATAAGGGGCCATGGCAAAACCCAGAGATATTGAAGGTTATTATTTCTCAGCTTGATGTCTACTACATGTTTTATGCTTTTATCATGATTGGTATTCCTTTTTAATTTCAAATATTGGCTGCAATGCTGCATATAAACTTGTTACAGATGGTGCTTAATGGAGGAGCACCGCGAGCCAGGCAGATTGTGAAAGTTCTAAACAGCGATGGGAAAGTCATTGCTTATGCTAAGCCGCCAATGGTACAGCCATTTTAATTATTATCTGTTCATGAGGGCATAGCAATATTTAACTGTTTGTATTTTTAGTTAAATTCTCACTTCTCTTTTTCTACTATTCTGAAGCAGTTAAAAGGTAGTGATACATCTACTGCTGAGTCTGGATCAGAAGCAGAAGATATTGCTTCCCCAAAGGCAATGAAGAGTTATTCACATCTTCGATTGACTCCTGTCCGTGAAGAAGTGCGTATTTGGACTCTATTGTGTGATTACAGTTACGATTTTAGTATCCATTTTTCCAAAGTTAAGATGTTTCTTGCATTAGCATCTAGCTCTTGATTTAGTTATTTTCTTTTCGACAAGAATCAAAGATTGTTTTATTACAGAAATAAGTTTTCTTAGAAAATATTTATGAAGAGGTGGAAATGTCCTGATATGTTTTAGTTTGTCTTTTTTCCATTATGTGATTCAAACTTGAACAGGTACATTATATTAGTATATCTTCTATCCAGTGATATAAAATAAAAAAGAAGATAAATTAAGGATGGTACAAGGAATTTATTTTGTTTCATAAAATTTATCAAATTGTGTTTGCAAACAGTGGATGTTAAATTTTTTTTTTATTCTTTTTGGGAATTTCCAGGCAAAGGTTGTTGGGAAAACAAGCTATGCTGGAAGCTTCTCTGGGTATGATGAATATGTTCCCATGGTTGATAAAGCTGTTGACTCTAGTTGGAAGAAGCAACCATCTCTCAGAAGTCCTGCTGCCAAAGGTTTACAAGTCTGCTATTGTATTTATTGTTTAGTTAACAATCTGTTTGATCTCTCTCTTGGTTTTGTATGCTTGTAAAACAATGTGGATGCTCTGTATAAAAATAGAATATCCTTCATGCCTGTGTATTACAAATCTCCACCCGAGTCTAGCATGAGTTCTGTGGGTACTCTTGGTCCAGCTATGTCACATTGGACTCTTTTTAAGTATTGGTTCAAATGAATCCCAAGGGGTTGGATTGAGTTGTTACATTACCTTTTACTCAACCAAGAGATTAGGAGTTCAGAACCCCTTTATGACACCTACTTGGGATATTTAAATCCTACCAGTTTTGTTATTATCAAGTTTGTAGGGTGTGGTTGATGCAGAACAAGGTATTATCCTTATTTAAAATCGTTTTGACATTTGTTTTAACATTTGCTTAGAGTTTTGTTATTATAGAGGAAGATTATTACTTTCCTTTCCCATCTAAGGTAAGTTTTTTTCCCCTTTTTTAGTGGGAGTCTTTATTTTTCTTTTATGATTTGTTTTCTTTTCATTTTACTTTTGAGTTCACCCCTTCTCTAAATTTTTTTTTTTGAAAGGTTCTTCTCTAAATTTTTAGTTTCTCTATTAAATTCTTTTATAGTCTCCCCACTTTTTTCTAAGTGATTACATCATCCTCAAAATGGTAAAAATCATACTACCATAGAAACAAAACTAATCCTAGTATACAAGGAAAATAAAAATCTCCTCCTAAATAGGAAAGAAAAATAATTTCCTTGCATATAACTCTAATCAAGTGGTCAGTGGTCCCTGGTAGAGAACTCAAAGGAACCCAACGGATTTCTGGTATAAAAAAGGGGGAGTCGCTCAAATGATGACTGTTGGTGTCAAAATATTAAAATTCAAGGAACCCAAACTTGGGATATTATAACCAAACAGGTTTCTGACTTTATAGGTTTCCTGGTCTGGTTCTGGCAATAGTTCCCAGAATATAACTAAATGGGCATACTGAGGGATTCCTTGGTTGAGAAGAAAGAAAATGAAGAAAAGTGAGCTCTATATGAAGGTTTCAGTATTTGATAGGGAGACTTATGAAGTTATGCTATTGTTCTGATGTTTATAGTCATTCGTATTGATGCTACTAAAGTCAGGAAACTTGCAGAAATTTGCAATTTATGCCCTTTGTTGTCGCTTAATTTGGTTATTGGTTCAAATATTCTGAAAGAAAAAGTTAATTTTCTTTTAATGCAGGAAGTCTTCCCCAGCTTCCCACTTCAAAGACTCCAGAAGGGATTCGTGCTCGGATTTGGGCAGCAGTTATGGCCTTCTTCATGATGTTTGTAACTTTATTCCGCTCAGTTGCATACCGTGTTACCCACAGGATTCCTGAGACATCAACTGGTCATGATCTAAATATTTCTGAAGTTGCTGTTGATGCGAATGAAAAGGAGGAATTTCGGCCCCCATCTCCAAGCCCATCTTTGACTGAGGTAGACCTCCTTTCCTCTGTAACGAAAAGATTAAGTGAGCTTGAGGAGAAAGTTGATACGCTTCAAGCAAAGCCTTCTGAGATGCCTTATGAGAAAGAGGAACTGCTGCATGCAGCCGTTTGTAGAGTAGACGCCCTTGAAGCAGAGCTGATTGCCACTAAGAAGGTATGATTGCTGAACTTTAGATCCCTGAAATTATTGCTTAAACATTGACCATAATAACATTGGAACAGTTTTTCTTTGGTTCTTGTGGCAGTAGTGGTATGTTCAGTATTCATAGATTTGGGTGTACATGTATATTTTGAGCATGCATCACTGTTCATCCTTTAAACAACAGTATTTTGGGGACAATTATGACGATTTTGTGTTGTCTTGTGCAGGCTCTTCATGAAGCTTTAATGAGGCAAGAGGACCTCCTTGCCTACATAGACAGACAAGAAGAAGCCAAATTCCGGGTAGGTTGATTGATACACCATTCTCTTATTTTTGCACACAATATAAGATTTTTTTTTTTTTTCCAATTCATAATTTGTTGCTGATATTTGATTATATTGTATCAGAAAAAGAAGCTTTGCTGGTAAGATGTTTTGCTCCACAGTCTGGGGTTGGCTGTTTTCTTTCAATCACGCTGTACCTATCCAAGTGTTTTTAACACAAGATCGGTCCTTGTTTATGTTTATCTTTCCAAGACTGTATGCCTTTGAACAGAGTAATTTAGCCTTTGAAAACCATTTGTTCCTGAGTAATTATGGTTTTGTAAGTTGTTTCTATTTTAAGATTTGAAGCCATTGAGCTTCTAGTGTCCGAGCGCTTGTGTTTTATTTCACATTTTGCGGCTCCCCTAAACTTTTTGGAATACGAAGTTTCTAGTTTCTCTTGTGAAGAAAAAACTCCGGCTCTACTCTCTAGGTACTTAATTAACCGAAATTTGAATTTAACTTGAAAGTTGAGTTGAAATTAACACAAAACATAGAACCCGCAAATTGAGTCGATTGAAATTTTTCCTTTTGAATAAAAAGACATAATAAACCTGTTATTTTGTTTCGTTGAGACTGAGTACAGACATTTGCGGTATGATTCGAAGAGCATTTAAACTTAAAAATTTATAAATTTAATCCCAGGGAAGAGTCCCATGGGATTCAACAATTAATGCTAAGTGGATAATTCACTCAATGTACGTCAAGAACGTTCATTCTATTCTCTCATTTGTTGGCAGATATTTTAGTAACTGCATGAACTCTGGAGCTGGAAGGAGCAAAGGAGACCTTATAATTATAGAAAGATAATGTACACAATTCTGAAGAAAATGCAAACCGTAGACCACACAAAGGGCTTTGGAATTGAATATTAAACAAAACAAACGCCGGTCAGATACTCAGATAGCAAGTGTTGGGCTACCAGGAAAACTGCATTTAAATCACCATCGCCACCCGTATTAACACCACAATTCTCAGAAGCATGCACAGAACCAAGAAGATTTCACCTACCAGGAAAACTGCATTTAAAACCCGAAAAGGAACTGAAATGTGAAAAAAACATTCACCAGATCCAACCAAACTAATTTGCATAACACAATGCTGAGATATGTTAAACTTACAAGCTTCTTCTTCTTCTTTTTCTTCTCAATGTAAGCTACGAGCTCTTCTTGCCTAGCAAGTGAATTCTCAAGTGCCTGCACGACAGAAACATCGGACACAATTATGCAACAGTAAACTCAAAACAGAAGAGGTCAATTTCGAAAATGAAAAACCAAGTATATATTAATTATGTACCTTCTTGGTGGCTGATAGTTCTTGCTCCAGGGTGCTTACTCGGTTTACTGCAGTATTCAACATTTCCTCCTTCTCTGGTGGCATTGTTGATGGTTTCACGGTGAGCATCTTTACCTTGTCTTCTAGTTCTGCCATGCGCTTTGCCATTGCCATGTAGTCAGCACCGGAGATGGAGGGTGCTGTCAACTTGTGGTGGCCTTTCATCATTGAGTCAGTATAGTAAACTTGACTGCCATAGAGGGCGGCTTCAGTGATTCTTCGTGGCATGTTGGTCGTCATGCGAACCATGGTGACAATTCCCATAACAAAGGCCAAGACCCCACCAAATATATGGTTGCTTATTCCTTCAGGACTTTTGCATGGATGTTGTGCTGTGAAACAATCTGTGGCCAAACCAATAATGTTGCAACTATTGGATTTGGTGAAAGAACAAACAAGGTTCAAACATCAAGTGAACATATCACGTACCTTTGGAATTGGCAAATTTTTTATTTGGCATAGATTTGAGCCAAGATTCATCAACAGTCTTGTCAACAACTGGAATGGACTTTCCAAACTCGTAAGCATTGTTGAGCTTTTTACTAGCAAAAGACTGCAATTTGAAGACAACCGGAATCATACATTGAAGCTGATAAAGTGTGAGAAAAAGGCAAAAGCAGAATTGTGATATACGATCAATGGACACGAGATGGAAGTTTGGGAAACTTACTCGAACAGGAGCGAAAGTGGGATGCATATGATCCCTTGCTACTGTTGCTTCTGCGTTGAAGGGATCATATCTCTTCAAGTAATGGCAATACACATTACAAAAGGAAAGATCAGCTATCATCGTTAAGACAATGAAAAGGGTAGTTTCAAAGACGGCGAGCAACACTTTAAATAGTAATGGGGCTCAATGCCAACGGATGAGTACCTTTGAGAGTGAATTCTCATCTTCGGAGATGGTCTTCTCCTCAATGCCTGACAGAGTCCTCCTTGAGCATTTCGCATAACCATTTTGAACCATCTGCCACAATTAAATAGCAAATTTCGAAGTTATATTAATCAATGCCCAATAAACAAGAAAATGCATTCTAAGAGATATTATTGATTATGTTTAATCACCTTCATTATTTCTGGATCATTCCATGGGCCCTTATCAGAACGCATACACCCGCCTTTATCAGCACAAGTACAGGTACCGCCTAGAAACTCTGGCAACTCACTGGCAAACATATAGATAGAAGTTAAAATTGCATGCCGCCATTTCAATGTTCACGTGAAAAATCTCGAGAATTAAACTATTATTCAGGAAGCTTTGAGTGCTTCATTCACTTACTTGGCATCAATTATCTCAAGCAACTTTGATTGGTACTTGTTGCCCAGAACCTAGTAAGCAAAAGATCAACTTACTTAGTGAATCATAATATCAAATCAGAGCTAGTTTAAGGTAAACAGAACCAAGTTCATACATGGATTTTGGCAGTGGTCTTGGGATCAAGGAATGATTTAACTGTGTTCCATAAGAGCCTGAATCCAGAACCAGCATTAACAATGAACATGCGGTTCAAGGTCTGCGATAAATGAAAAATTCAATCAGCATCATGTTATTATTGGAAAGCAATCAGGTGGACATTAACCTGGATCTAAAGAGTACCTCAGGATAGTTGTCACCATCAATCTTTTGGATGCGCTGAACGAGGTCTCGTGCAGCTTTGTTGAAGTTCTTAAGTCCCTGATGCATCAATTCATATTGATCTTAGTGAAATCTACTTTAAAGGAACTCATTCGTCAAAAATACATATGCTCAATACGACATTATGGTTAACGATGATCACATACCACTCCTTGCACATCCAGAATAGTTGTGCTCTGATCAATGTGCTTCTTTGCTGCAATGGAACAGGCAGGAAACTTGGAAATGAAGGTTCTCTCAAACTCTTTTACATGGTATTTCAGATAACGATCCATTGTGGTGACTTGCATCAACTTGTTAGAGTCGACTTGTCCCAACCATTCAATGTAAACAGGTTGTCCATCCTTATCAACTCCATGATGCCCTTGAGGGTAGTATTTTAGTACTTCATCAATTTCCTTGAATTCAAAATCCTGAACAAAGCAACCAAATCGGAACGTTCAATACATGATAGATAATCAAGGGGACTCAAATTATGGCCAGTACAAATACCTCCATGATTGTGTCAGCACCAAATTCCTTCCTCCACTGGAGCATATCACCCCACATTTGTTTTGTTTTCTCTATGTCAAATTTCCTGGCCTTCAAAAATCTGCATCAATATTTATAATTCAGCCTTTGATACCTTTCATGTGAATGGTTCAAAATGACATTACAACTAAAGGCTTAAAACATTACCTCAACATCATATGGTGATCATCATGTTTAGCGGGTAGTAGTTCATCCAAGACTAGTGCTTGGCGAAATGCATCCACCGCCTGCATTTCCTCAGCGTTAAGGCAATCCTCGATTGAAACAGACATCACCTTGCTGTTCCTTCGACCCCTCTTGGTCAAAGAATGCCTAAACTTGGTTGAGGCATTAATTGCCTTCTTCTTCAGAGACCCAAGCCTCGTCTTCCTCTCATCCTCTGAGTTTTCATGATCAGACTTTTCAAGTCCTGAAAAGTAGATGATTGAAAAGAACTTACAAATTTGACAAGCATGTGCAGGTACTTTATACTTTTCATATAGTTTGCGAGAAGCCATCAAAGAGATTCAATCCCAAAAGGCTTTTTCTGAATTACATGCCCTATGTTTCTTGTAGTATAAGTAAGAAAAAGATTACTCCTATGGATTGTTACATTTTGACAAAAACAATCAGGATTACATCTGGAGCTCGTGTACATCTAAATGAACATGCGAATGACAGAAATATTGAAAAAGATTGAAATGCTGACCTGCTTTGTTGTGTCGGTCAAGAGGTGCAGCCATGGTGTCAGCCATAATTGAAGCTTTCAAGATAAAAATTTCCGGGATACCAAACTAATGCCTCACCAAATAGGCCAATACCTTCAAACATTATCCAAAAGTCAGAAAAATCAAGACATTCAAAGAGAAATGATCCTATCTTTACACATCAGTTTTTGATATTGAACCTTCACATAAAGCATTAGACATCATCATGACATAAAAATACACAGGAAACCAGTTCACATTTCAATAACCAACGTCTCAGTAAAAGCTAACATGAATCATCATCATCATGCATTATGATAGAAATGAAAAATAAAACCACCCAAATGAATGTGGATTAAGAATCTAAGCCTGTATGTGTGTTCAATATCAAAAAGGGCAGTCATTAAAAATCAAGAAGATCAAGAAACCAGATAGCAAAAACGAAAGAAGAGAATGTTTGATTACCTATTATTGCGAAGAATGCTAATGTTAGCTGGCAAAAAAAAGAGAGGATTATATATCAAACCAAATGATTCTTCTGAGTTGGGGTATCTAAAGAGACTGCTAAAATCTACAGCCAGGATGATTTTGACAGATTTTGAGATTGGCAAAAAAAGATTTTATTTGAAAGATATTAATAAGTTTTTTTTTTTTTTTTTTTTTTTGTGTTGGACGGGGTCTAAGGAGGCGTTTTTAAAATTCTGTTGTTGAGGGAATGTAAGGGAGGGAGAATTGGCGATGTGCACGCCGCTTCTTCCATCTAAATCTTCAACTGTTTTTCAAACAAATCCAACGTCTCAATCTCTATCTTTACTTCTTCTTTTTTTTTAATTAATCTTTTTCCTTAATTTTTTCCATCTCCTAACCCACCTTTCCATCTCCGTAAGAGAAAGTCTTATATGAGACTGTTCTGGCTATATTAAGTAAAAAAAAATCATCTAAATTTGTACACGATTAATGAATGTTAGTATTTCACTAATTAATTATAGCGATTTAACTTAAAATAATTGAAGGGTATGTACAAATTCACATATGGATGTTCGTACTTAAAATTAACCATCAATATAAACCGTACATATTGTTGTAGGGGCTAAATTTCCATCGGTTTCAATTACCTATTGTTTGTTGTAGCACTCCACTAAGGTAGTGTTTACTTGCTGGAGTGGGAGTGTGGAGTGTGAATTCCTCCCACTCCAGCGTTTACTTACCTTAAAAAGGGGGAGAGTGGGAGTGGAAATTCGTGGGTCTCACTCAATTTTAGAGTGAGGAGTGGGATTCCCACTCCCATGGGAGGAGATGGGAGTGGGAATCCACTCCTCCCTCTTCTCATTTTATCCTTATAATTAAAATTAAAATAAATAAATAATATTTAATAACATAAATAAATAATATTTAATAACATAAATAAATAATATTTAATAACATAAATAAATAATATTTAATAAAATAAATAATATCATATTTATTAAAAATAATAATTATATCATATTTATTTTATTAAATTTAATAAAATAAAAATAAATATTATATTTAAATTAATAATATTAAACATTAATTTTAATAAATATTAATTATTTATTTAATTAATTAATAATAAAGATTTTATTCTAAAAAAATATTAATTTTGTACTATATTATCAATAATAATATTTCATTTGTGTTGCTATTATTAATAATTTTTATTCACATAATTTAAATTAAAATTAATAAAAAATTATGATTTACATAATTAAGAATATTAGTAATTATTATTAATTTATAAATATAATAAAATATTTATTTTATTTTCCAAATATATTTTTTATTAATTTTTTAATTACAAATTATAATTCTGTACATAAGGATAAAATTGTAATTTAAAATAATTTACTCCCAATCCAAGACAAAGTAAACAAATAATTGGGATTTTGATTGACAATACATACTTTCATTTAGTCTAAGTAAACACCATACTCCCACTCTCACTCCACACTCCTAATCCAAGGATTCTCACTCCAATCCAAAAAGTAAACGCAGCATAAGTGCATTTATTTGATGGTTTTGTTGCGCTCAACTTCAAAATAGATCATGTCAACTACAATCTTCATTCAAATATTAGCCATAATTATTTTTTTTTTATTTAAAAAAAATGAGGGATTCATGTTAAATTTTGGTTGGTGTAAAGAGAGATGTTAGAGCTACCCCCATCATCAATATGACAACATCAATTTTGTTTGTTTATTTATTTATTTATTTGTTTTGACTGAAAAACTTGCCATTACTAATTTTGATTTCGTCATGATGTTTTTCTAATTTATATTTCAATGACATTTAAATTGATAATTAGAACATTAATTTGAACAATCAAAATCATGTTATTTTCCAGCAAACAAAAACTTGCCTTTTTGTTTTAACTAATTTCTTTTGAGACTGAGAAACAAATTACAATTTTCTTCCAATCTAATCTCGTAGAGCTAATGACAATTCTTATGTGTAAAAAAATTTTGATAATATCTGATATAAAATTCAGAGTATTATTTCATTAAACAAAATTTTTTTATCTGCCTAAGCCAAATTAAAAATTAAATTAAAAAGGGAACCTTTGGGAAAATTTTCAAAGAACAGTGGAGCTATTAACACCTCTAAATGAAAATCCCTTTAACACCTCCTTTAAATTTTATTATCTCAAATATCTCCAGCTTAATTTATAAAATAATAACTCATAAATTAAAATTAATTGTCTTTTAGTTAAATTTCAGCATAAAGAGATTAGATTTCACCGTAATGAGAGCATTTGTTTTTTTTAAAAAGTTTTTAGTTATAAAAACGTACATATCCTAAAATTTTATATTATTTTCTTCTTGTACATAATTTTTATCTCCATAATTTTTAATTCTTAAAAGTTTGTCACAAAAATATTTTCAATTAAAATTTAAAATATAAATATAAATTATGAAATGGAATAGGTGTAAAATATTATTGAAAGAATAATTTACTTAAGTGTTTTAATTGATTTTAAAAAAAACAGAAAAAAAAGAATTAAGATAGTTTCAATTAAAGAGGGGTTTTATGAGGAATTTAAAGGAGTGTCAAAAGGCCTACTCATAATGTATGCTGAAGATTGAATTAAAAAAGGAACCTTTGGGCATACTTTTGGGAATTTTTCATTGATTTGTCCATCATCATAGTTAATAAACAGAGATATCTTACATTATGTATTTTAGTCCATCATTATTCTCTATAATTCGTTGTTGTCCAAGAAGGGCGATTGATGAGCAAAGAAAAAAAATTCAAAATCTGAGGGGAAAAAAATTAGAAGAAAGATTATAATAGTAGAATGATAGTTAATTAGGTTGCAAATGAAAGAAGGGATATTTTTGGATTTTTGAAGGGTGTATAAAGTAAAACTACATTTTTAAAATCTATATGATAGATTTGTTAAGTAAATGGGTATAGAGAAAAGAATTATGAGTTTAAATATCCCCACCCATTTTTCTCTCTTTAAACACTTTAATATATATCGCTTGGTTTTATCTAAAAACGCTTTAAATAAAACAAACAAGCCATCTGTTTATTTTGTTTGTCTGGGAATCTCAATGCTAATTCTATTTTAAATCATGATTATGTGAAAAGGATATTTTTAGTATTAAAATAACTATAACTAAAAAAATTCAAAATTTATTAAAAAAAAAATTAGTCTATTTGAATCTATTAAAATACTCAAAACTCAACTACAAATTAATGAACCCAACAGCGGTGCTTGAAGCTCTACTTTTGGAAGAGCCTTTAGAGGCCCATAGAACAACCCAAAAACCCAAAAAAGGGAGCACGTGACTAAAACAATATTTCAGTTAATAACGTATGGATCCCTAAATTCTAAACAAATCACAAGTAATGATGGTACTTTGAATGCAGCTCATTGTAGTCAAATTCTATTAAAGAGTTGTTAACGGTAACCAATTATTCGAGTGCTATATATCTAAAGTTTTGAAGAAAATAAGAGTGTGTATGAAATAACAATAAGAATAGGCTGTAATAATATTATATAATGTTATAAAAAGTACAAAAAAGAAAATTTTGTTTATTAGTAAACAATAGATATATTTTTTAGAAGTAATAAAAGGTAAAAGATACAAAGTAAAATTTGAGAGTAGGTAAAGATATACAAAGCAAAATTTGAACATATTCTTTCGAGACTAATCATTTAATAATTATTTTACAAGAATGGAGCAATATATGAATTTCAGTCCAATAAAAATTATGTAGTTTCCTTCAAGAATTTAAAAGTAAAGATCGATTATTAAACAGTCAGCAATGCATCTTAGACAATTTGTGGAGTTGTAATAACCCACAAGATAAATTAAAAATAGTCAATGCACTCGTGCATTACTTTAGACAGATCAATGAACATATAGAAAGTAATCATTTACATTTTTCGTAGACATTTATAGTTAGTGGAGAGAGATAATTAATCTAACAATCAATTATCTTGATCCATACTATAGAGGTTCTTATGCATTTCATGAAGCAATAGATTTTACTAGACAATAAATATGACTAAATTATCATGTTAGCCATTCAATTAATCCTTTAAATAGTGCATCAACATCATCAACCAGTTAAATAATTTAGACAGATAATCATCATAATCAACCATACAATTTTGTAACCATTGTGAGGTCATGACATGCACAATTAGAAAGTTTAATGATATTAGGTATTATTTAAACAATGAAGTGGAAGCATGTAGACAAAAAATATTTGCATTAGAAACTATTTATGTAGAATTATATAGAAAGAATGGGATGAGCTTGATAATGCACTAGACAATCAAAATCATAATAGCCAGAATAAACAAAAATCAATAATAGGAACAAAATGGGATGAGCTTGAGAAATGAGAATTTTCTCTTTTTCCAAAGAGAGAATATCCACTTCGATATATTTAATTTTAAAAATTAGACAAAAAGCTGCAAATATAGTATTAGAAAAACAAGAATATATTATGCAATTTTTAAATGACCTAGCTATGTTAGATTTAGTTATTAATGGATTAGGCATTATATGGGATATCCCAATATGAAACCAAAAATATAAATTGCCCAAAAGAAGACCCGCTTTATATATCAATCTCTTTAAAAAGATTTGCATGTAAATATCATCTTGTTTATAGTATACCCTCAACATGTATAAATTTATCTAGGTATGGACCTATAGAGAGAGCACGAAAGCAAGCCCTTGTATTCACATACTAAAGCAATAAAAAACCTCTTTATTCACTTTACACATTTCTTTTCATCTTTTGAAAGCTTAGACATCGATTAACAAGTAAGTTACTTTGGTTCCTTTCATTTTTTTTTTTTTTGGGTTTAGAAGTCTTGCCTAGTTAATGAAAGTATGATTTATATTTAAAGCATTAATAGAAGGTTGTTCCTTGTTATTATTTAAGAGAAAAGAGTTTGGAAAAATGCGCTTTTATTTTGACAAAAATATTAAGAACTCAGTAAAAGTTTCCGTTGGATTTCTGAAAATTTATTTTAAAACATGATTTCCATTGGCCTGATTTAGCGATTATTGTGTTGTTGAAAAGGTGTTTTGGACGTGAGTCACGAGTTTTAAAGTGTTTTGACAAACAAGTTTTCAAAGCCAGTTTTAATAAATTTTGAAAGGCAATTTTGACGAGGCAACTTTCGCAGCTTTCTTTGAACACCCTTGCCACCAAAAACCCTTTTCTCTTCTTTGGTAGTAGTTTTAATAATTTGATTTTCTTATATATATATATATATTAAGGATATGCCATCAAATAATTAATCTAGAATGTTTCATTAGATAATAATAAAAAGGTGGGTTTTGTATATCAAATAGACTTCATAAAATTATATGAACTTAAATGCTTAATATATGTCATCACTTAGTTGATTTAAAAGTTTTTTTTAGACTTATAACTAAAAAAAAAAGTAGATTTGTAATTGAAGATAATGGTGTATAATAATCTATGAGTTTTATCATAAACTTTTAAAATTAAAATGATTTAATACTACTTTGGTAAAAGTAAGCGGCACAAGTCATGCCTAGGGAAGGATAAAATATTGACTCTATTATCATGCCACTTTATGCATAACTTTTTTTTTTTGGTTAATAAAAAAAAAATAATAGTCCACCAATTTTTTTCACCAAGAGCGTGCTTAAAAAATTGTTTAGGCTGATCCTCTTACCTATTAGTTAAAAGACGTTGATGATCTGATTTAAGATTAAGAATATAATAATTAAATTATTGATTTCATTCACGTAAAATATTTGGGAATAATAAATTGATAATAGAGATCTGTGTAAAGAAAATAAAAATTATGTCCTTATTGGGGATTAAGCCAAATTATAGGGATTAATATGTTATTATCCCCTTGGAAAAATATTGACTCCATTTCCAACTATAAATCAAGTGAATTGTTTGCAACATTCAAAGGTGTGTCTCCATCTTCCTCAATTGTTCACCAATGGCCGCCACTCAGCTTTGCTCTAATTCAGCCTCTCTTTCCAAAGCCCTAACCCAAAACCCATTTCCGAAAATCCCCATTTCACCCCTCAAAACCACCTTAAACTTCCAAAGAACCCTAAAACCCTTCACTCTCAAAGCAGTCCTCTCCCAAAACCCCGCGAAATCCCAGACACACACAGCCCCAGTCGAGCACTGCTTCAGCAAGAAAGCTGACGGCTTTCTCTACTGTGAAGATGTTAGAGTTCAGGATGTCATGGAGACAGTTGAAAAAAGACCTTTTTATTTGTACAGTAAGCCTCAGATCACTAGAAATGTGGAGGCTTATAAACAAGCCCTTGAGGGGCTGAATTCTATCATTGGTTATGCCATTAAGGCTAATAATAACTACAAGATTTTGGAACATTTGAGAAAATTGGGTTGTGGAGCTGTTCTTGTTAGTGGCAATGAGCTGAGGCTTGCTCTTCGAGCTGGATTTGATCCCACCAAGTAATGTTATGTCGTACATTTTTGTGTCTACCTATGAATTTTTGTGTTTCTTTAATACCATTAGCTCATACTTTTGTTGGGGAACTTCCAGCTATTAAGGAGAAGATGAAGCTTTGCTCAACAATTATTTTTTGGGGTAATTGTTCATTGTGATGATCAACAGGTGTATCTTTAATGGGAATGGGAAGCTTTTGGAGGATTTGGTGCTGGCTGCACAAGAGGGTGTGTTTGTTAATGTTGATAGTGAGTTTGACTTGGAGAATATTGTTGTAGCTTCAAGAATTGCTGGCAAGAAGGTTAATGTGTTGCTTCGGATTAATCCTGATGTGGATCCTCAGGTTTGTAGTAACCTTGCTGTGATATGTATGAACAATTTCGACTCATTGCATTCTTAAAATGTGTAAATTCATAAATAATAGAGAATTGTTTAGAAAGTTTTATCTGTTAAAAAGTTTGAATACGAGAATTGGTGTAGGCATTGTTAATTTTGAGCTAATAGTATGTGAAAAGAAGGTCCGTGCTGCTATGTGACTAGATTTGTATGTACCTCAAGGACGAGTGAGTATATGACAATGGTGCATGGCAAATACATTTGATTGACTGGTAGACTGCCAAATGAACTTAAATTTCGTCTTCAATGATAATTGAACTTCAGAGTCATCTTTGACATTTTCTACTACATTTATATTTGTAACGGTAGTCATTAGATTAATATTTATACCACACAAGATTCTGTGCCTCCCACCTCAGCCTTTATGATTCTGCACCATCCTTGTAATACCATCACCATTTGAACCACCCTCGGGTTACCATCATCATTTTGAAAACATTGCCACTGCCTGCATTATCAGGCCTAGCGGACTTACTTCTCACCTCCATAACAAGCGATAAGATTAATCTATTGTGTTCTATGTCTTCATGTTATTGTTATATTGTTCATGATACTGAGGTATATGGTACTATTTTCTATATCTATGGACAAAGTTGAGTTTAGGCTGTTGATTTTATACAAATTTTATTTGAATTATATAGCAAAATCAACAATTATTCAAATCATTACTGTAAAATTCTCTTACATACTGTATATTTGTATTCTTTATTAGGTCCATCCTTATGTTGCTACTGGGAACAAGAACTCTAAATTTGGCATTAGGAATGAGAAGTTGCAATGGTTTTTGGATGCCGTGAAGGCACATCCTAATGAGTTGAAGCTTGTGGGGGCTCATTGCCATCTTGGTTCCACCATTACCAAGGTCTGTTTACAATAATTTGCTCATTCACTGTTACTTCTTGATATCATTTTTCTATTTAAAGCTTTTTATGAGGTAAACGTATGGTTTGTGTAAAATCTTATTGGTGGTTCTTTTTTACTTCCAAAATTTAGGAAGAAAGTTAAAAATCCTTGTTAGAATTGTTTGTAACTAGCATCTTCATGTGTCAAGCTTTTCTTGCGATATTATATTATTGTCCAGGTCAACGAACTGGACCTGGTAAACTAGATTCTGCAGACCTTCTAATGAAGGGATGACTTAATTCGTTGTTTGGAGGGCAATTTACTTCCAGTATCGAGAGTTGATGGGGTGCCTCCACCAAATGCTTAAAGGAACATCAAATGTCTGATATCTTTAAATTTCAACTGTTACAACACACCATTAATAAAAGGCATTTTAACTGTCAGGTGGTGGTTTAATGTAAAGTCTTGAATTGAATTTCTATGAAGTTGTGTTATTTATGACTGAGAGTGGAAAGGGAAAAGATTTTTTTTTTTTTGTTGGGTGGGGGGGGTACGTGGTTTTCGAGTTGTTTCTGTCATAAGGTATTTATGATAGTTTTCTTGATCTGTTTGATTAACGGCAGGTGCTGCTTTTTTTTACTGTTTTCCAGGTGGACATATTCAGGGATGCTGCAGTTCTTATGGTCAATTACATTGACAAAATCCGCGCCCAAGGCTTTGAAGTTGATTACTTGAACATTGGAGGTGGTTTAGGAATAGACTATTATCACACTGGTGCTGTCCTTCCCAAACCCAGAAATCTGATTGACACCGTCAGTAACAGATTTTAAAACTCTGCAAATTACTTCATAACATCTGATCTTGAATTATTTGATTATCATATGTGAAAATGGGAGTTCCTTCTATGTTTTACATTTATGATGGACTCTGCACATATTTATCCAAAACAATGATGGGAAAAAAATGTATTAGTAGATGCAATCTGCCAAGTTTAATGGATTTAAAGACAACTTTGGTTTCATGATAATCGACATCATCTCAAGGCCACGTTTAAAGCATAATTATGTCCTGCCAATTCTAATGTTGACCGTATGGGTTAACTTTACACATTTTTATTGTTGGTTGTTGTTATAGGTTAGGGAGCTGGTTCTGTCGAGAAATCTGAATCTCATCATTGAACCAGGGAGATCACTCATTGCAAATACCTGCTGCTTGGTTAATCACGTCACTGGGGTTAAAACTAATGGAACAAAAAATTTCATTGTAATTGATGGCAGCATGGCTGAACTTATCCGTCCAAGTCTCTATGATGCTTATCAAGTAAGTATCTGTGTAAACAAACGCTGAATACTACTTGGTGACGTCTGAAAAATTAGTTCATTTGTTTCCTTGGACCTTTATTGATCGGCATATACATGGAAATCCGTGTAGCATCGCTACAGCTTGTCCTCTTCTTTGAATTAAGTTCTTTTCTTTCAAGGAAGCTTTTCTATCTGTATGGTAGAAGATGCATCAATATACTTGATTATGGAAGGCACCCATTCCTGTCCTGTGGTCAGTTTGCTTGAATTTTCACACTTTTCCTAGCTATCAACGGTTCATCCTCCAATTGTGGAAGTAATTGATGTCACCTTCTTCTGTTTATCACTAGACATTTATGTCATAACAAGGATCCAATTTGAGGAGATGGGTCGCCGTTCTTATCTCTGTTGATGACTTCTATTTTTCAAAGACATGAATTGTTAGTTAACTTAGTATTTTTGACTGAATATGTCTTCTTGTGTCCTTAAACCTTTACTGTTTACATTGATTGCAGTTGACCTGTTCTTATTTGGTTGCAGCACATAGAGCTGGTTTCTCCAGCACCTCAAGATGCTGAAATTTCTAAATTTGATGTGGTGGGTCCTGTCTGCGAGTCTGCCGATTTCCTGGGGAAGGAGCGAGAACTTCCTACCCCTGATAGGGTAATGTGCTAGTGTTTTAATGTGATGATTGGAGGTATAATTTTCTTGCCTTCTCTAATCAAGATTTCACTTGCAGGGAGCTGGTCTGGTTGTTCATGATGCAGGTGCTTACTGCATGAGCATGGCATCGACTTACAATCTGAAGATGCGCCCACCTGAGTACTGGGTAAGGAGCTTGATTTCTATCATAATTTTACCAATGTGCTGACTGCTGTACGAGTTATTTCTTTTTGTGTGCTTGTGTATTTTTTCTCATTAGCTTTTATCTTTTACCCTCAACAAATATTCACTTGAATGTTCATATATCCAAGGAAATCTTTGGGTGTTAAATTCAGAATTCATCCTAAATTTTAAACGCTTTAAAGTTGCAGACCTTACAAACATTTTGTATGAAAAAAAAATGTCTGAGAATGTGGACAATATTTTCAGGTTGAAGAAGATGGGTCAGTGTCCAAAATCCGGCATGGAGAGATATTCGAAGACCACATGCGGTTCTTTGAAGGTCTTTGAATGCAGATACGTGTAAGGCACACTTAACTTTATGATTTGCTTTTACATGAAACGATCACGTGTCAAATTCTATTAGCTACTGATTTTCTATTAGCTGCTGAATGTTATATTTCAGCTTTGTTTGACATCCCATTGGATTCTTGACTACAACTGCAAAAAATGAATCTCAACAATTCAGACTCTCCTACCTGGATATCACTAAGCATTCGAAATTTTTGTCTGATGGAGTTGTTACAATGATTATACTGTAATTTAAGTTGTATTGAGGATGTATGTTCAGTGCATCACAGTGATCCGTAGGTTACCCAATTTAATTTACTTATGCCTGATGCCATGGAACTCATATCGTGCTTTTACTCAAAGTTGAAGCCATAACAGCTCAAGTGTTTGTGTATTGTACTTCAACAGTTAGTGATTTTGTTCACAATCATTGCGAGGGATTAAAAGTCGTAGCAGATATGATCCGGTGATAGGACAATGTTTAGCAAATTTTGAAATAAAATATGGGAATCTCATTCTTTTAAGGAGGTGAAAGTTTTTTCGAAGCATAGAAAGCAACTTTTGGTGATTTGTCTAACTAATGGCCTACAAAATGCATCATTGAATTGAAAACTTCAATAGGATTCTCTCTTTTCACTGCTGCTAATGCTCGTGGAGGCCCGGGACATATAATCAATTGTTGGCAAAAAGGGTTTTCGTAGGCTATAAGTAATAACTCTCAAGAATAATTCCACGCATACAAAGTTAGGATAAAAATTGATGTGACAATTTACTCCGCATCCAATAGGAATATCATTGTGAAATACACTTTAATAGTGTTACGTTTTGCCTATAAATATCCCCCAAAAAAAGAAAAAAAAGGAAAAAAAAATTGGTATGTTACTTGGTAGGAATATAATTGTGAAATACACTTTAATAGTGTTACGTTTTGCCTATAAATATCCCCCAAAAAAAGAAAAAAAAGGAAAAAAAAATTGGTATGTTACTTGGTAGGAATATAATTGTGAAATACACTTTAATAGTGTTACGTTTTGCCTATAAATATCCCCCAAAAAAAGAAAAAAAAGGAAAAAAAAATTGGTATGTTACTTGGTAGAGCTGGCAAAACGGGTCATCGGGTCGTGTTCGTGTCGTGTCGTGTCAAATTTAGGTCGATCCAAATTCGACCCATTTAATAATCATGTCAAAATATTGAGACCCAAACCCGACATAGAAAAATAATCGGGTTATCCAATAACTCGCTTAATATCTATATATTAAACAAAAGTTACATCAAATATTTACACTTTGTCATACATATGTATGCACATACATACATATATCTATACATACATACATAATTTATCAATATTATAAAATATACATATCTACTAAAATATTACACACTATTGAGGTTTTAATTATATATATGTAAATAATATTATATATCAATATTATAAAATATATATGTCTACTAATATTTTATACATTTATACTATTAAAGCTCTAAATGTCTTTAAAATTTTATAAATAAAATATTGTGTCTATATTCATCCTTTTAAAGAATAAAAAAAAATCATCATAATATTTGAGTTTTGATGACAAGAACCTGTAAATTATTTTAAAATAGAAAATATAATCAGGTTATTGATCGGGTAAATGGGTCAAGACTTTTAATCCTAACCCGACACGGAAAAAAATCGTGTTGACCCGGACCCGACTCATTTAATAATCGTGTTAAATTCGACGACTCATACTCATTTATTGGTGTCGTGTTCGTGTCGAGTAATCAGATTGTGTCAAATTTTGTCAGCTCTATTACTTAGAGTGATTAATGAAAGTTTGACGAGACATCAACGTGTACTTTGTATTTACCAGGAAAAAGAAAAAGAAAAAGAAATGAAACCGATCTTGCTTGGACTGAACGTGTACGATAGGTGAAATAAAGCCATTGATAATGATCCAAAATTTTTTTCCTCAACTCGGTGGGATTGATAACACTCGAATCCACGTTACTTTGTGTAATGGGTGCTTTCTTGTAGACTATGACATTACATCACACAATTAATTATTAATTAGTTCGTTAGTCAATTCAATTCACAAAATTAGCTTTCAATTATTAACTAGTTTGTAACAATGAAACATCATATCGACACTGTTCAACGCATTACAAATATGATATTATATGTTATAATGTTCTTAAAACAATTTCTCAAAAGACTCTTCGAATAAAAATAAATTTATATTATTTTAATTAATTTTTTCTTCTACCAATATAGTAGTAATTATGATATTTTTTTCTCTTCGAAAATAATGAGATTAAAAAATAATATAATATTGAACTAAAGACTCAATAGGCTCTCCAAATAAAAATTTTCAAAAGAAAACCGTACTAATTTTATTTGAAAATTTTCATTTGAAGAATATAAAAATACTCTATTTTATTGATGGGCTCTTCAAATAAATAATGAAGTCTCATTTTGTTGGTGATGTTGTTAGTTGTCGAGATACTTGCAATCCAAACTCGATGATCAGTGATATTCATTAAATTAAATACCCATCGACTTTCTCTAAGTAGTTGGAGCTTTCATTTTACAACACCATATTATCAAACAAAGTCTTAAAAGGATCAATCAAATAAAATATGCCCATCGCAAATTTGTCCATGTACAATTATCACCCAGGCTGCAAGCAGATCAGACAAGCATCTGGAGTTATCTGATACCAAAAGAAACCTTGTTTAAGCGTTAACAAGCAAACAAAAGGAGAAAAAGGCATGCTTGGTGGTGTCATAACTCATGCATGTAAAATCTCTAAAAATGCTCTAAAGATTTGGTCTTGGTGAGTTGGTTCCAGCCAATAAGATTAGTAGCAATGGGAAAGCACTATTGATTTTCTTTTTCACCCCAAAGAAAAAAAAAAAAAAGCACTTTTAACAAATATTAAGCAAAAAAGAAAAGTTTCTTTGTGGTCCTAGATTATCTACTATGATCATGACTGATACCAGAATCCCTTTAATTGGAATTAGTTCTTTGTACTTTATTGATTGGTGATGATGAATATTGTAGCTAGTGAGTTAAAATGCTTGTAATATGCTTTGATTATGATGGCTACTGTTACGCTTTTACACTTATGTGACTAAAATGTAAAATCAATAATCTATAAAATACTGCCCAATAGTTGTTTCTGCGCCTCAAATTCTAATAATTTTGTAAGATCATATTTTATGTAAAACAATGTTTTGTACTAATTTGACATTGCCGTTTTTTTTTTTTTTTTTATATTACAATATCGTTGTGAATTTTAAAACGATCAAGGTATATATGGTATTTGACATCAAAACTTTTCTATATTCTCTTAGTAAATTTAATATTTACGCCAAAACTTTTATATATTATCTTTTTTAAAAAAAAAATTATATGAGACTAATACTTAGATTTACAAATCTTATATAATACAACTCAGATTTTAATCATTTTTAATATTCGAGGGACGTCTACTCCACTCACATTTCAAAAGGAAGATAATTGTTTTTACTCAAATTAAGAAAGAAAATTAACCATCACAATATATTACGGGGCTCAATTGTAAACCTTGAGTTCTAAACACTAGGCTAAATACTAATGACTCTATATTATCTTAGTTTCACATAAATAATTAGAAATTAATCTCTATCTCACCAACCCAACATTGTCTTGTCTTTGAGCTAAGACATTGGTTTCCCGCAAATGAAACACATATCAATCCGTTGTGTTTTGGATGGAGACTTCTTGTTGACGATTGTGCTTCGTGGCCAATCACCGCTTGCCACGTCAACGTCAGGCAAAAACATCGTCAATTTCTCCTGATATGCTGACTGCCTTACGAAAATTTGATAAATCAGATTAATCTCACGATAACATTGTAGGTGTTGGAGTAATTAAGACGTCTAAGTAATGCTCTATCTTTTGATTAACCAACCAAAAGCTAACTGAGTAAATGACAATGGTAATAAAAAACAAAAAATTGACAGTGACTTTGACCCTTGGATGTATGACGAGTGGACGGTTAAGATCTCACGGTTGGTACATCGCTTTTTATTGACAGCTGTCGTGAATTTATTGGTTGCATGCTAATTTCCCGCCTTTGCAGGCGAAGCGGCACGGTTTTCGGCCTTATTTTGTGCTTTTGGACTATACTCTTTTGGGCTAGCTGTTTTTCGCTATTGAAATAAAAAAAATAAAAATAAAACCAACTTTTTTTTTCTTTCAATTAAGTTTAATGACGAAAATGCCACTGCGATTTGTGTCTAATATCTTCGATATACTCTAGTGACTAATATGAAATTTTACTTCCACTTTTTTTTTTCTTTTGAAAACTGATACGGAGGACTATTATTGGTATTACATCAAATTATAACAAGTATTTATAATCAGACTCCATTGAAGTACTACCTAGATTCTATTCCACTCACTTATTATTGTTATTACATCATATTACAATTAGTATTTACAATCAGACTCTACTGAAATACTATTTAGATTCCATTTCACTCATATTTTGTAAAAAAAAATATTGTTTCCACTCAATTATGAAATAATTGAGGAATGGCTGAAACTAATTTCTATTATATTTTTATGGGGGCTTGAATACTTGCTCTCACAATGTCAATTGTTCTTTCTTCTACTTTCTTGACAACACTAGCATCCATAAAAAAGAAAATAATATATAAAAATTTAATAATGAAATTATTAGATTTGGAGAACCTACTTGCCTTTTTTTTTTTTTCAATTATTGATAAAGTTTTGCATTTAGGAGGAACTCCTTGGACAATATATAATTATTTTTGTTTTTATTTTCATAGAATCATTATTTTGGAGATAAATCCATAAACTTCATCATAAATTTAAAACAAGTTATTTTCTTTAATATTAAGATAAGAACAAACACCAATTATAAAAAAAAAGGAAAAAAGAGATGAGGACAAATATACCTCATTCATATTAGACCAAATCATAACAATATAGCATTTTGAACTTATTTCAAAACCTCAATATAAAATAAACACTAACAGGATGAAGCATGCTTAGTCTCACCTCCTATCATAAACAACGAAAAAAATTCATTTACTCATAGATTTATGAAAAAAAAATTGTTTTATATAATATAAAGAGGTGTATAAGTTTAATGGTAATTGATAATAATCACATGAAAAGAAGACTCATGATCATATGAAAAGACCTAACTTGAACATCCACTTTAAATATAAGGAGGAAGGTGCCGACTAACTCAACTAAAGAGTTGTTGATAAGTCAAATTTTGCTGGTTTTAAAATACTTAAAAATTCTTTTAAAATCTCCCAAGAGTTTAATCAAATTATTTCCAAACATTTTTTTTAACTATTCGAGTTCAAATTCTGAAAGAGATATGGACTAAAATTTTAATTTATATATTACTCAACCCAACCCTCAACCTCAAAAGGGGGAAAAAAAAGAAAAATTATTCCAATTAAA
Source organism: Citrus sinensis (assembly GCF_022201045.2). Lineage (NCBI taxonomy): Eukaryota > Viridiplantae > Streptophyta > Magnoliopsida > Sapindales > Rutaceae > Citrus > Citrus sinensis. The sequence goes on along the minus strand of NC_068563.1, from coordinate 5,616,381 downwards.
AACTTACTCATTCGAGATGGAAAGTGTAGATACGTAAATTAAACTAAATGTTAAAAGGGACATCAATGACATTATCCATTAGAATAATAATCCATCCCTAACTATGACCACATCATTACAACATACATTATAAGATAAGACCAAAATTAATTGACATGATAAGGTTATAACAATATCAGTATTATTTGGGCTAAAAAAACTTGGCAAATTGGCTTTGCATATCCTCAATTTTTTTTAATATCATTATTTTTTTGTCATAAATTACATAATTCATGTTTCACAATTTATTTAACTTAGAGAGATCAATTATGCTCACAAAATTTAAATGCACAATATACATGTCTTAAGTGATATGACATATGATTTGACATTATAATAAATTATCGCATGTAAAAAATTACTTCCTATTTATTGTTTTTACTCACAGTGATCTGTACAAGAATGACTTATATAGGGCATTTAATTTTGTATTCTAAATTTGTAATTGTATTACAATAATAATCCGTTCTTAATTTCTTATCCATTCTTAATTGTATTACAATATTATTCTTATAAAAGAGTTTAATATATATATATATATATATATTAGTACAACTCAGGATATTAACGAAATTCAAACCTTTTTTTTTTTAAAATTTTTTTCACTTTTTAATGCTGTTTGCCCAATGGCAACAAATGAACAAAATATCAGTATCACGGGTAGGTACATGAATAGTGAAAGGATATAATATGTAAATACATTCGGCAAATAGGGGCAAAAAAGTAATAGGAGTGCTTATAAATAAATAAAATAACCCTTACCAAACCATGTACTAGCCTTGGCGGCACTCCGCGTCAAACGTGCTTTTGGATTTTGTGTCGTTTCAAACTTATTTCAGTGTGTTCCCCTTTTCCTCTGCTTTTTATCTGAAACTTCATATTAAAAAAAAAAAAAAAAAAAAAAACAGAAAAATAAAAGAAAAGGAAATTTGTCAGTGAAGAAAAAGTGAATTTAGCTTCCTTGGCTCACAGCTTTCGCACTCATTTTAGTTCATTTTCGTGAAAATTACTCACATTTCTGAAACTAAAATATACTCGCATTTTTATTTATATTTTTGTAATCGAAACCCTAATTCTTCGCCATTTTTCATTTATTTTGGTAGGTTCTTTTTTTTTTCTTTTTTTTTTCGCGTGAGAGATCAAGATTTTGCGGCTCGCTTGCAGATCGGTCGGTAACTTTCTTTCATTTTTTTTTTAATTTTTGAGAATTTTTATTTTAATTGACGGAGATGCTGTTGTTTTATTTGTTTATTTATTATTATTATTCTTTTTGCGAAGATGATTCTACTTTCTTTCATTTTGGTGTTGTAAATAATTTGCATTTGTGTATATTTTCCTCTTTGACTATAAATGTGATCATGCATTGTATATTTTATTTTATTTTTATTTTTTTGCAGCAAACGTTGAGGATTTGCTCCGGCTGTTATTTATTTATTTATTTATATAATATTTTTATTTTTAATTTTGATCAATTTTCTAGGGTGGGATTGTGAGTTTCAGCTTTCCTGGGAAAATTGAATTCATAATGCAAAAGAGGAATTTGTGTGAATTGACATGCAACAATTATTAATGCAAGAAGGATATATCAGTTTTTGTGTATTAGCAGAAATGAATTCTTGGGCTATATATTATTTGGCAATAAATGATAGGATTGCATTACTTGCTTCTTTATGTTGGCAAAAGTGTGCGGCTTCTGCTGAATCTTTTGTGCAGTTACGTGTTATATCAAATTGCAATAGCTAAATTGGCAATTAGATTTTGTTTGTTTTCGAAATGGGGATGCGTGATCAGTATATCATGCAGTTTGGAAGGTTCTTAAATGTGAAAGTCTATATACGTCTAAGTGGACATGTAACCGTGTTGCAAATTTGTATGTATATGTAAATTTACTCGCATGTTTCTGCTTTTTTCGCTCATAAAAATTTGTATGTACCAGCAGTTGGTTGTAGTTAATATTTCTGTCACTTTTCAGGTTATACCGCACTTCCAGGGAAGTTGGCTGTGCGGTTTTCATCTTGATCAATCATCTTCAAGTTTCTGTCGATCTCTGAGTTCGATTATGGCTGCTGACTCCAAGACAAGCCTTTCTAACGGCAATGTCAGTACCCAGCCTAATCCCAAGAGGTCTTACCAAGTTGTTGTGGCTGCAACTAGAGATATGGGTATTGGTAAGGACGGGAAATTACCCTGGAAATTGCCATCTGATCTCAAATTCTTCAAGGAAATCACTCAGATAACTTCAGATGCTGGGAAAAGGAATGCAGTCATAATGGGCAGAAAAACATGGGAAAGTATTCCTCTTGAGCATCGACCTCTGCCTGGTCGGCTTAATGTGGTTCTTACTCGTTCTGGAAGTTTTGATATTGCTACAGTTGAGAATGTTGTGATATGTGGAAGCATTGGTTCTGCTTTAGAATTGTTGGCTGCTTCTCCTTATTGTTTGTCAATTGAGAAAGTTTTTGTTATTGGAGGCGGCCAGATCTTAAGGTGTGTGCTTGTTTTTTTAACTTTATATAGCAGTGCCTTTTTATTTTATTTTATTTTTTTCATTATGATTTCTTTTTTATGTTGATTTTCATTTGAAACAGCGAGGCTCTCAATGCTCCTGAATGTGATGCTATCCACATTACTGAAATTGAGACCAGGATTGAGTGTGACACATTTATTCCATCGATTGATTCATCTGTATTTCAGCCATGGTACTCATCCTTTCCCATTGTGGAAAACAACATTCGGTATTGCCTTAGTACTTATGTTCGTGTGAGAAGTGCTGCGGTGGAATCCCTTAGTCAAAACAATGATATTGTCCTTGATAGTAAGACAAATTCTGACAAGTTTGAGGTCAAGCAGTTCTCATTCCTGCCGAAGATGGTTTTTGAGAAACATGAGGAGTACTTGTATCTAAGACTTGTTCAGGACATCATCTCAGATGGCAATCTGAAGGATGACAGGACAGGAACTGGTACATTGTCCAAATTTGGTTGCCAGGTAATGCCAAGCTCTTATTATCAATAGAGCTTCTCTACTTTTGCTTCTGAAGTTTGTTTCCGTCTGACAGTCTTGTTTAACTATTTGTGGAAGCTGATCTTCTTTTCAAATTTGTTTCCTGCAGATGCGGTACAATTTGCGCACAACTTTTCCGCTTCTTACAACCAAGGCATGTCTATCTTATCTATTTTTCTAAAATTGTCTTGGGTCTTAGAGATTGAGCCAACTCATGGTGTTTTATTTTATTTTATTTTGCTTTCTTTCTTGGTCAGAAAATCAATTTATAATAAAAAGGAAAAAAAAATCTCATTTATTTGATATTTAGGTTGACATTCATTGTTATCATTTGGTTCATAGAAAGTATTTTGGCGAGGTGTTGTCGAGGAACTTCTCTGGTTCATCAGTGGTTCAACAAATGCCAAGGTAATGATGTTATTGTTGAAAGTTGATCTTTTATGTACTCTTGGGAGCAATAGAGCAGATCAGTCTTTGTCTTCCAATGGTTAAGATCTTTCAAGGAATTATTTTATTTTATTTTATATTTTGTTTGCATTTCACTAAAATCAAACCTTTGCACACACATGAAGCTACAAGGAGTGGTTAAAATGATTAGCATTTTGAGGGTCTTTGTTTAATTTGTTGCAGCTTTTTTTAACTGCTCAGAGTTTGTCCCACTTCATCTGTCATATTTTTTAATGCACTGCATATGATCCATATATTCTGTAATTGTTTTTTTTATTTTTTTATTTTTATTTTCTAAACAGGTAATCTGTGGTAATACTAGTTTCTTTGTTTCCTATCAAAAGTTCGGTTGATAAGTTAGGTTTTTCTTTTTCATTTATTCTATGCAAGATGTGTTCTGAAAAATTGCATGTTTACATTCTGACTATGTTTTGTGGCAGGCAGAATTAACTGAATGCACACTAGTGGAGATTAATTTTTCTTTACCATGGCATTAATAATTTTTGTTTGTTCGCTGCCAGAGATGAATTCTTCTTGTGTTGCTTTAAAATAGCAATCCTAGTTTTCACTTGACCTGTTAATATCGATCAATGATCATTTATCTTTTGCTTTTGTTAAAAAAAAAAAAAAAATTTGGATGAGGCATCCATTGAATTGTTTGTTCCTTTTATTCTGTCTGGAGCAGGACTGCGTCCTAACAATAGTATCATGACAGGTTCTTCAGGAAAAGGATATTCATATATGGGATGGCAATGCATCCAGGGAATATCTTGATAGGCGAGTGTCAGGATTTAATTTTTCTTTGAAAAGGTAATATTAATTGTTCTTTCATGCACTTACCGCTGATATTTGTGCCTGTTCAGTGTTGGTTTGACGGACAGAGAGGAGGGTGACCTAGGACCTGTATATGGTTTTCAATGGAGGAACTTTGGTGCAAGGTTAGTGGAGTCTGGTTTTTCAAGTTTCTATGACGGATCACATTACCTTCAAGAATTCAAGTTTCAGGCTTTGCTAATTGTCTTAAATTTTACAGGTATACTAACATGCATGCTGACTACTCTGGCCAAGGCTTTGATCAGTTGCTAGATGTTATTAACAAGATTAAGAATAATCCAAATGATCGGCGGATTGTACTCTCGGCTTGGAATCCTTCTGATCTCAAATTGATGGCGCTTCCACCTTGCCACATGTTTGCTCAGGTAGCATTTATATTTTGCCTTAATTTTGTCTCATTATTTCTTTCGTTGTTTGTTGAGTCTCACTTTTTGTTTTGGCAGTTCTATATGGCTAATGGGGAGTTATCATGTCAAATGTATCAGCGCTCTGCTGATATGGGCCTGGGTGTGCCGTTTAACATTGCTTCATATGCCCTCTTGACATGCATGATTGCTCATGTTTGTGGTATGTATTCTCCCCAAAAACTGGTTTCACTTTGCAGTTTGCACATTCAGGCAGAATTGTTAAAACTTGGTAGTTGGATGGGTATCATTGGTATTAAAGGATAAAAGAGTAATTTCTGATGAGAAATAATAATGAGCCTTGCAGTGTGTCCCTTTACTCTTTGAAGAGTGTTACGCCAATGTGAATGGGGAATTTGAATTGATCAAAAGAGTATAGGAAACATAGAAACAATGAACAATCTGTACAAGGGTAAAATTTCCTTATGCAGGGATTAATCGAATGGTTTTATTAGTCTAAGTGCTAGAGTTTTGTCCATTAGGAAACTCTCTTGACCTCCTTTTATGTTGTACAGATCTTGCTCCTGGCGATTTCATTCATGTCATTGGTGATGCTCATGTTTATCGCAATCATGTCAGGCCCCTGGAGGAACAACTTCAGAAACTGCCAAAGCCTTTTCCAGTAAGTATAATTATAGACATACGATTATGACTCAATTATTAACTCATGATGATGATAGATGGAAAAGGCGTACTTGAATACTTTTCTCACTTTTTTTTTTTATTTTTTATTTTTGTCATTTTACCTTATGGTACTTCTATGTTTTCTTACCATGTTGTAATGCAGATTTTGAAGATCAATCCTGAGAAGAAAGATATAGATTCTTTTGTAGCAGAGGATTTCAAACTTATAGGTTATGATCCACACCAGAAAATAGAAATGAAAATGGCGGTATAGATCTCTCTTATAGGTTCAGTAACTCACAGACTCTGGTCCCTCCTAGGCAATAATTGCCAAGTTTTGAGGCAAGTATAACACTCAATTTTTCTGTTCATTGATTTATTTTCCTCTTTGAATCCTCTTAACATTCACTAAGTTTCATTAGTTTCAATTTGGGCGAAGTTTGATAGTGTGTGCAAAATCCATTGCATGTTACTCTATTGCATACTTTTGGTGTGGATTCTCTTCTTGTTTTATGTAGGATATATATATATATATATATATATATCATCATAAAATGGAAAATCTTGGCGTCCTTGTTGGAAGCTTGAATCATAAAGTGTATACTATTGGAGATTTACCCCTATATACTTCCTTTTTTGACCTCAGATGGGGTGCAGTGTAGGTCTTGTTGGAAAGTTCCAGGGTTTTGTGAAAACCTAATAGCATCTTTCATAAAGTCTCATGTTGAGTATGAAGTGAACTTGAGTTTGAACCATAATTGGTGTTGTATTTTAGGAGCTTCCAAGATCTTGGCTACCCCTTGTGTGTTTTAAGTAGTCTAGAGCTTATAAAAAAAACTAATTCCGAAGACTGATGCTGTGTTGTGTTTTTCTATATAATATTGCAGGCACCGCTACTGGAGGCATGTATTGACGCAGAGTTTTATACAAATAGCCAATAAGAATCTGATTGTTGGATAAACTTTTAAATAGTGCCTATGTAGTAAGCGGGAATCCTTTAGTCCACAAGAGTCGGTGGTTCTAAGGTGATTTAGGATGTTTGTATTTTCTTGCTTTTCAACTTTCATTTTCCCTTGTTACATGAAAACTATCACAGTATGTACTTCTGCTCAAAGTCTCGAATGCTCTTTTTGAAAGAGATTTGGAAACTTGGATTTATTTCGTTTTTCCCATTTATTGCTTTTTTATGTGATGAAGCATGGTTTGATTTTTCTGGTTGGAAACCTTATGTGATACACCAATCACATTCACTAGTCATTCTTCATTAGAATTGCTTCTACTCAAAAATTTTGTGGAAGATCTTTTGATGCGTTAAGGTCTTTCTAATGTCACTTGCATGAATGTGGGCGGTGTTCATAAGTCATAGCTGCAGAAAAGTCACACTACTATTTGAAGTGTTGCATTTGCTGCCAGTGTGTGATGATGCCGAATGCAAATCACTGTGACAAGAGTTATTTTGGGGAAAATTTGTCACTGGGTTTCTTTGTTCCCTTGGTGGCAAGTATGCCAGATAGGATTTCTGTGCCGCCAGGGTTCAAGACCCGGTAGAGAGAGAGAAAGAGAAGCATAGAAGAAACCAAATAAGAGGTATTCTAAAATACCTCCCTTTTTTTTAAAAAAGAAATGTTGTGTTAATATTTTGTATAGCATAGAGAGAGAGAAGCATAGAATAAATCTTTTATTTTATTTTATTTATTTTTTAAATGTCGTATTAATCAAGAAGGGCTAAATGCCTTGGCATAGTTAAAAAATATCTTTTGAGAGTACGGCTACTGTCTCCCTCTTACCCTAGTGGCTGGATTGCTATCTTCATAACTATCCAAGCCACCAAGGTTCAAGACCTGGTAGAGACGGTAGAAGAAGAAACACCAAGAAGAAGGAAAAAAAAAAAAATGATATAAAAAAGAGGTATTCTAAAATACCTCTCTTTTGTAATTCTTTATTTTCTTAATAATGCTATAAGTAAGCGTATCACAATTTGCTCCTAAATCATTTGATGGTTTATTACAAATAAAATTTTAGGACAGCATAGATTACATCAAATGCGCATGGCAGCAAGATTTTAAGCTTCAATTGCTCGAACACTTTCTGCTTCCTCTGCTCTCTCTTCTTTCACTTCTTTAGCTTTGCTTTCATCACTTTCCCTCCTCTTTATCTCAAGAAACTGAATTAGCTCCCTAAGTGCAATTTCGGGCACCTCATTCCTCATCAGCTGCTCAGCTACATCAGCAGGCGTCACCTTTGCTTTCTCTATCAACCCTTCAACCTCCAAGAAAAGTGGATGCTCGGTAATTCCAAGGTAGCTTGAGGCCAGCATTTTGAACCCACATGAAGTGCAATAGGACATGTGAATGTGCACATCCATGCGACCAGGGCGCAAGAAAGCAGGGTCCAGCCTGTCTTTATGATTGGTTGTGAATATTATGATCCGCTCATCCCCACAGCTCGACCATAGTCCATCTATGAAGTTTAGCATTCCAGACAAAGTCACCTGAAATCGAAAAAAAATAAAATTATGTACCATATTATAAGTTCTATTTAAAAAAAAGAAAAAAAAGAAAGAAAAGACTTGAGAATCTTGAGATACTAAGATTACCTGAGGTACTTGATTAAGATTCATAACGGGTTGGATCACATTCAAGTCCATAGCATTGGTAGCTTTTGCCTTTGCAAACCTATCCTGCAACTCAATGGAACAATCAATGTCCTCCACAACGAGAATGGATTTATTCTCTGTGGCGATCAGCAAATTCCTTAACTCCATATTCCCTCTGAGATTTGTCAACTCCAAGTCATAAACATCAAAATTCAGATAATTAGCCATGGCCGCAATCAAGCTTGACTTCCCTGTACCTGGAGGACCATACAACAAATACCCGCGTTTCCATGCCTTGCCCACATTTCTGTAAAACTCCTTCCTCTTCACAAACCTCTCGAGATCATCCATTATCATCTGCTTCATATCAGAATCCATTGCCAGCGTATCAAAAGTGGCCGGATGATCAAGATTCACTGATTGCCATACATCTCCTCTCATCCCGTGCATCCTATCATACCTCAAGGTAAAAAGCTTCAGGGTTTTCTTTTGCGTGCTTGTTTCTTTAGATTGCTTCAATACGTGAGGAATGTAACTATCCATGACCACTTGCTTATACTTCTTGTGAAAACTGAGCTCAAAGCATCTGTCCTCGGATTTAACCACAGGGTTGTAATGGTCCGGATGATGAACCATCTCTGTAGGGACTTGTTTTGAAGAAAACCTCCATTTCAGTTGAACTCCATTAAAGACATCAACAATCTCCTCATCTTTTTCAACAGAGCATGAAATCTTGGTTTCCTTGTTTGGCAAGTTGATCTTAATTCGCTTCACGTAGGGTGGGATTCTGGGTTCAAGATAAAGCTTTGCAGCTTTAAAGAGCACGTTTTGGTTAAGGCCATCATCATATTCGTTAATGACTAACGTCAACTCACTAGAAAATCTTGCAAGAAGAGATTTGAGTTTTACAGCAAAGTAGGCTCTAACCTCAAAAGGCAAGTAATCATGAGTAATGGATCGAATAACCATAGCTGTGGCCGCTGCAGAAGCTGCAGCGGATACTATGGTGGTGGTTGATAGCATTTGGGTAGTGTTAAGAGACATCTTTTTCTCCTTTTTGGTGGCGAGGGAGAAAAAAAAAGTTTTTGAGGTGAAAGGAGGGCTTTTGATTTATGGGTTCTTTTGGTTGTTTTTCATTTAGATGATGAGTTTGTGGAAGAAATATATAGTGGGAGTGGTATTAATGAAAGGAAGGCGCGGGAAGCGGATTTGGAATTTGGATTCTCTGATTGGTTTTTTTTTTTTTTTTTTTTTAAATCTATTTTATAACTTTTAATGATCTAATAAACGTGAAGCAGATAAAATATGAATGATATTAACTCTTAAACTTTCCCTTTTAACATTTAATTTTTTTATTTCAATCTTGACTCTCCTCTCTTCTTTTTATACCTAATTTCTAGATTCAAATTCTCACTTTATTTTTCTTTTTTTCTTTTATGTGCCCTTGATTTTTAAGGATTTAAAATTGAATGTTTGAGACTTAGCTACTAAATCAAAAGGTTTAGTAGTTGACATGAGTTGTTTAATAATAGAAAACTTCAATTTAGACATTCATTATTACGCGTGCCACATGTCGTTAAATTCTTAAAAGTCAAGGTCTCAAGAATATAAATGAAGAAAAAAAAACAAGGAGAAGATATTAATTTTGAGGGAGAAAATGTGTGAGAAGAGGAAGTGTGGGAAAATGAAAGAAAATTAGGTCATGTTTGGAATTGAGGTGCTGTATCTTTTAAGATGCAACTGCTGTGAAAAGAAAAACTGTAATTATGAAAAAAACGTTATTAATATGCAGTAAATATAAAATTTAAATAATAATTTTGATAAATTATTAAAGATATAATAGGTTTTCTATCATAAAAGTAAAAAATCGTAGTAACATAACTGTCAAGTTACAGCAGTTAGTATTCACCAAATACTTTAGTACTTTAACTTAAAAACTACAACTTCTTAATCTCAATCCCAAACACATCCTTACTTGAATTCTTATGCTGGCGGTTTTCAAGTTTTGACGTACTTATTAGTTCATGAAGAAAGATATATGGAATTAAAATAATAATGGTGGAAAAACTGAAAGAGTGTGTGTGGAAGACGGACAAATTTATAAAAATGTGGTAATAACAATGAGAACCCCTAATATATTACTTATTTTTATCGAAAAATTAACATTTTCGATAATATGCCTATGATCACGTGGTGCTCTGCAAAAGTATTCACTTCACTACAAAAATAATCTGGTACGCCACACTTCTACATACATTCACTTCCACCCTAGCAATAATTACTCAATTGAGACCCTTGGTCCGTATTAATGTGCTATACCAAAAAAAAATTATAATTATGAAATATTATTAACTAGTGTGTATTAATATGTCTTTTAAATAATAATTTTGATAAAAATAATAATTTTTTTTTAATTTTTTAATCATATAAATAACAAATTAAATCAACTTAACTTTTGAGACACAACAATTCGTGTTTAGTAAATATTTTAATACTATAAAATTTAAACTATAACTACCTAATTTATATACCGAACAGGACCATAAGCCAACTGTTGAGGTTGGTAGTATCCCACTATAAACGTGAACTAACAGTTAAATTTGCTCCCTGTAATAGAATTTATCGGATGAAGTTGAAATTAACTAATAGAAAAAACTATGCTTTTTATGTTAAATGCCCTAAAAATATGGGGAGTTTTTATTTTTTGTGATTAAGAATAATTTTTTCCAAAGCTTCGTACAAAGTGGGTTATTTTGATGGGGACTTTGTGGGCAGTAGCAAAGCATTGAGTGGAAAATGGGTTTCTATGTCAAATCTTTCAACGTGCGTGATGAAGCCGCCTTGACTTTTAATATTTCGTAGGAAATGCATGAAATGAATCTGAGTCATATTTTTTTTTAATACATTAGTGAACCTTCTTGATAACTTCATAGTACTTAATTTAAAAGCATTTTGGACTAATTTCTTAGTGGAAATTTTCTAACACTCGGTCTCACCCTTCACACAGTATTCATATGAACTTTCGGATTGACCGGCGTCTCTTTTATTATCATCATTATTATATAAATATATTCAACCTGTGAATCCTAAAATGATTTATGGAAATTAAAAACAAAATAAAAAAGTTAATTAAGTTGTGAATGTAAGTAGAAAGTACTCTTAACATTAAGATAAGAAGAAACACAAGTATTCAAATGAAGAAATATTATATGAAAGTGAAAATTGGCAGGCTTAATTCTCCCAAAAATTTAATTGTGAATTGACTTACGAATGGTGGCCTCCATTTATGAGAGTTACTCCAAAATCTTTTAATTTAATGTGACCGAAGACTTGAGTATATGTGGCTATTAGGTTTTGTGGGTTCTAACCATGCAAGTCAAGGTCCCAATAATAACTGAGGTCAAGCTATAATAGAGTCATATATTCCAACCTAGAGGACAAGTTAGCAAATCAATTTGAATGATGCCTTCAATTTTCAAAAAGTAATTAAGATTTTGACGTTTGAAAATGAGGGCTGCTGGGCTGGCCTTCTTGTATTCGCTACACAAAGTTAAAAGGTCACCTTGAGGGTTGTTTAGTTACCAAGTCTACATGCGCCCTTGGTGGCAAGTATGCTGTTTGGGCATTTGTTTGCTGCCAGGGGTCAAGACCTGGTAGAATCAGATACAGAAAAGAAACATTGAACATAAGCAGGAAACTAACAAATCAAAAGAGAGGTATTAAAAAATACCTTCCTTTTTAATTGGGTAATGTGCATTGATCAATTCATCTTTTCATTGCACAATTGTTGAACAGCGTCAACAGAGTGTAAAGGATGTGAGCACAAATAAGGACTCAATGTTCTAATATAGAATTTGCTTTATAGAAATGGGCCACCGGGATGCCTTGGCCTTTGCGGATGGATTACCATTCAAGTTATCTTAGTCACTATGGTTCAAGGCCTGGTAGAGGGAACTGGAAACAAAGGATTAAACAGAAAAGGGAAATGTTGATACAAAAAGAGGTATTAGAAAATACCTTTTTTTTTTTAAAAAAAAAATATTATGTAACTATAACCATTCAAATCTGCTCCTAAATTATGGGATGATATTATTTGAAAACCAGATGCACCCAGATAAAAATTTTTATATACGTATTCATAATCGAAATTAATTTCATGCATGATAGCAAGATTAGTGGATTAAATACACACACACACGCGTATATGTTATTGAATATATTACCCACGTATCCAAAATTTTTTATAACAAACCCAATATACTGAATATTTAGCATGTCTTAATTTATATATTGTTAGATATGATGACAAAGACATTGCCCAAGGAGTAGTTAAAAAGCTTATGTAAAGAGCGGGCTTGGTGGTGTCTCTTAAATGAGTTGGAGGGGGAGATTCGTAGGGTCCATTTCATTTTAGTGGACCAAAATGCTCAAGTCCAGATAGGTTTGCTTCATTTGCAATTATTACCAAGCTTTGAACTTAGATGAAATTTGCCATGAATTAGGTTTTGAAAACGTGGCTGTATAAAGAAGAATAAATGGAGGCGGCAGCAACTTTTGTGGAGAAGAAAAAGACGAGAGAGAGAGAGAGAGAGAGAGAGAGAGAGAGAGAGAGTGAACAATGACACAATATTAAATCTGAGGGCTTTAGTTTCAATCTTTAGCTGGACGGTCAGAAGGTGAAATTAATTTTATTTTTTCTTAAATTTTGAGGGTAAGTTCTTAGTATCATCCTCTATAATCTTATTAGTCTTGATTTTTATTTTATTATCTTGTTGGCTATTATTTGAGATACCCATTTATTAGAAAAATAAGTATTAGGCTGTTACTGTAAGCGAATAATATTGAGATTTGTTGATGTTGGTAGCCTGTAGTATTATCTAGAGAATAATTTATGCTGTAATCCTATTAATATAATGGAAGATTATATTGAACTATGGTTCTGGGGTTTTTCTTGTTTTGGGTTTTCCACGTAAAAATGTAAGTCTCATGTGGTTGGTTTTTTTTACTTATGGATTATATTGGTTTATTTTTCTACTTATTTATTTGTGCTACATATCCTATTTTAATTACACAAAAAGGAAAAAAGTTTTGTTTCCGCTTAATTTGCAACTAGTTGTGGTAGTCACTTTCCCATCATATATGCCATTGGCTTTCCTTTCAATTTGGTGCGTCATCTGCTCTCTCTTCTGCTTAATCTCAAGGGCATCAGTTAGGTACTTTATTCTTCATTAGCTGCTCAACTACATTTGCTGGTGTCACATTTGCTTTCTCTATCAACTCGTCAATCTCTGAGGAGTGGATGCTCTGTGATCCCAAAGTAGCTTGAGGCCAGCATTTTGAACCGAAATGGAGTGCAATAAGACATATGAATGTGCATGTCCATACAACTTGATCGCAACAATATATGCAGGGTCAAGTCTGTTTTTATGATTAGTTGTGAATATTATGATCCTCTCATATGCACAACTCGACCACAATCCATCTATGAAGTTTAGCAATCCTGATAAGGTCACTTTTGTTTCTTGATTGATATTAGTTATCGATTTGATTGCATTAGATTTCACAGGATTCAAAGCTTTTGCCTATGAATGCTTGTCTTGCAAATTTATGGAACAATCAATGTCCCCCACAACAAGAATAGACTTATTCTTTGTGGCAATCAACATATTCCTTAACTCCATATTCTCTTTGAAAGTAGTCAACTCCAAGTCATAGACATCAAAATTAAGATAATTAGTCATGGCTGCAATTAAGCTGGATTTCCCTGTTCCTGGAGGACCGTATAAAAAGTAGCTATGTTTCCATGCTTTGCCAACATTTCTATAAAACTCTTTCCTCTTCACAAATCTCTCAAGATCATCCATTATCATCTGCTTCATATTTGAATCCATTGCCAGTGTATCGAAAGTGGCTGGATGTTCAAGATTCACCGATTACCATACGTCTCTCCCTTCGTGCATCCTGTCCTTTAAAGTAAAAAGCTTCAAAGTCTTTTTTTGCTTGCTTATTTCTTTAAGTACATTCAATACATGAGGAATGTAAGCATGCAAGACCATTTGCTTATTCTGAGATCTCAACTCAAAGAGTTTGTTCTTGTCTTTAACCTTTTATTGGTCTGGATTACGAACCACCTCCAGTGGGTCTGGTCTCGAAAGAAACTTCCGTTTTAATTGAACCCCATTAAAGATATCAACGATCTCATCATTTATCTATCGGAGCATGAAATCTTGGTGTCCATATTCGACGTGATGACTTTGATCCTTTTTGTGTCGAGCTTGATTTTGCGTTCAAGATAAATCTCTGCAGCTTTGAAAAGGTTGTTTTGGCCAAGACCATCAACATATTAGACTTGTTGGGAAAGCGACTACCATAACTAGTTACAAATTAAGCGGAAATAAAATTCTTTTTCTCTTTGTGTGATTTAAATAGGTTATGCATCATAAATAAATAGGTAGAAAAATAAATTAATAAATTCAAAGCAATAAAATTAATCACAAAGGACATAAATTTTTACGTGGAAACTCAAAGCGGAAAAAATTATAGGACGTAGTCCGTTATAACTTCTACTATATTAATGAGATTACAACATAATTTTTTCTCTAAATAATACTAAAGGCTAATAACATCAAGAATTTTAATATTTTTGACTTACAGTAACAACTTAATATTTATCTTTCTAACAAGTGAGTACATTAAATAATAGCTAATGAAAGAATAAAATAATAATCAAGACCACTAAAATTGTAGAGAGCGATGCCATGAACTTATCCTCAAAATTTAAGAGAAAACGGAATTACTTTTGCCTTTCTATCGTCCAATCAAAGATTAAAAATTTTACCTCTAAATTATAATAGCCTGTCACTATCTACTTCTCTCTTTTCCCACTCGCCTTTTTGTGAATAGGAAACTAGGGCCGCTGCTTGTTTTTTAATACTAAATTTCATGGCAAATTTTATCCAAATCCAAAGCTTAATGTTAATTACACATCAAGTAAAGTTTTTGAGATCTTTTGAAATTTTGGGCTTTTGGGCCTCCAAACGAGATGGACCCAACAAGACTAATGTTCACTCATTAGAATATCTTGCGATAAGAGCTTTAAGTTGTACACATAAGTAGCCTCTAACCTCATTAGGGAAGAACTCTTGAGTAATGGATGGAACAACCATAATTGTGGCGCGGCAGAAGCTGCAGCAGATACTATGACTGTGATAAATGGCCTTATATTTGTAGGACTTTTAGAAATAGAGATTTTCTTAATTTTTTTTTTAATTTTTTAGTTATTGACAAGAACTTCTTTTTTAAAATTATGAAACCACTTTAATTGATTATTTTTTAAAATTATATTATGAAAGAAATGAAATAAGATTGTTAAATAAATTAAGATAATTTAACTTTTTAAAAAGGTTCTACAACCTCTATTCTTACAAGTCCAAAATTTGAGTTTATTACTACTAAAAACAAAATATCTTATTTAATTTTCAAATGGTCTATTCAAAATGCAACCAAACAATACTAAATTTTTTAAAAAGATCTTATAAAATTAAATAAACACTAATGTCCATTAGATAAGTTATATCGAATAAGCACTAAGTATAATAATGTTAACCTTGGGGGATACAAATCGATTCAACCAATGAATCCTAAAATAATTTCTGAAAATTTAGGACATACAAAAGGTCATCTAATCTAAGGAAAATATAAAAGGACACCTCTTGCAAAACCAAAAAAAGAAAAAAAGAAAAAGAAAATGGTGGTCATTAATCATCTGATGATTCGAATTCATTGGCAAAATAGAACATATTCAAGCCTGATTTTTGACTCTGATGTAATTTTATTTGAACCTCCTATGTAAGACTTTCTTTGACCACTGAAATGAAATGTACCCTATTCTGATCACAAATCATTGCTTCTTGAAGACTTCCCTACAATTTGCTGAATCTTTGGCATGTCTCCACATGTGCCACTGGCTTTCCCTTCAATTTCTGCTTCCCCTGCTCTCTCTTCTTTCACTCCTTTGGCTTTACTTTCACCCTGTTCTCTCTTCTTGTTCTTAAGAAAATCAATTAGGTCTCTAAGTGCAACTTCAGGTACCTCACTCCTCATCAGTCGCTCAGCTACATCAGCAGGAGTCACCATTACTTTCTCTGTCAACTCTTCAATCTCTAAGGAGAATGGATGCTCTGATTCCAAGGTAGTTGGAGCCCAGCATTTTGAACCCACCTGGATTACAATAGGTCATGTGAATATGCACATCCATAAGACCAGGATGCAACAAAGCAGGTCAAGCTTTTCTTTTTGATTGGTTGTGAACACCATGATCCGCTCATCTCCACAACTTGACCATAATCCGTCTATGAAGTTTAACAATCCTGATAGTGTCACCTGAAACTGAAAATCATGTAATCTGGTTCAACATTTATAGGTACTACTGAAAAAGGAAAATTTGCAGGAGCCATTTTACAAGTCCAACCATTGTCCCGTGAAGCATAATTTAACAACTTTGACTGGTGAACAATCTTGTAGATTGTCTGAGCATTATTGCTCACAAACAAAATCCCACATGTATAAATCATAAATGTGTGCTCAAACAATGTTATATGCTATGCCTGTAAAAATTGAAAGGAAAATAGGCAAAATATGTAAGAAAGCTTTTGAATCGCATTTGAGAGACTACTATTAGTGAGAATTCTTTCTCACAGGACTGCCTTATATGACTTACGAACATGAGGGTTTTAGGAAGACCTATAGAGACTATGTGGCTAGCATAAAAAATCATAGTGGGACCTTTTGCCTCTCTTTTTTTTCCCTGGCATGTCATCTCTAAGAATTAGAGATCTAAAACTATGGTGCTTTACAGCTCTTCATCATATTGTCCATTCAAGCTAGTTGCCAGCGGTGCAAACGTTTGCTAATCCTTGAACAAGGATGTTTTTATTGCTGCTGGTGTCCAGCCACAGGGTTTAGAACCTCTCTGAGTCTGGCCAGTAACAAATCACTAAAAAAACTTTCAATGAAGATCATGTAACCTGACACAGAAATACTACAACAAATTCTTGGTTCGCAACTTGTATCACGGTTTAAACATAGACTAGGTGAGCTATCAAGAGACTTGACTCGAATTATTTTTGACAATTAAAAACATGATAGTGAACACTAATATAGAATTAAGTTTCTTACCAGATCAAATCAACCAAGAGTAATCAGAATCATCCAGCTAAAGAAAGAAATAATTACCTGAGGGCCTTGATTAATTCCTGGTCTTGCCGTATAATTCATGTTAGAAACCATAGGATTCACAGCTAGTGCCTGTGCATGCCTATTCTGCAACTCAATGGAACAATCAATGTCCTCCACAACAAGAAGGGACTTGTTCTCTGTGGCAATCAACAAATTCCTCAACTCCATATTCCCCCTAAGAAGAGCAGACAACTCCAAGTCATAGACATCAAAATTGAGGAAATTAGCCATGCCAGCAATCAAGCTTGACTTCCCCCTTCCTGGAGGCCCAAACAACAAATACCCGCATTTCCATGCCTTACCTACTCGTCGATGAAAGTCTTTCCTCTTCAGAAACATCTCAAGATCATCCATTATCATCTTCTTCACATCAAAATCCACAGCCATTGTATCAAACGTGGCTGGAAGACCAAGATTCACGGACTGCCATACATATCCTCTCAGCGAATTTCTATCCTTCAATGCAAAAAGCTTCGAAGTTTTCTTTTCCTCACTTATTTCTTCAGATTTCTTCGACACATGAGGTATGTAACTATCCAAGACTATTTGTTTATACTTCTTGTGAGAACCCAGGTCAAAGAATCTAACTTCTGATTTACCAACAGGTTTGCCCTGAATGCGTGCAAAACGAAACACGGACTCAAACACCTGTTCTTGGACTTGTTTTGAACCGAGCTTCCATTTTAATTGAACCCCATTAAAAATATCAACAATCTCTACATTTTTTTCAACAGAAGATGAAATCTTGGTCTCCTTTTTTGGCAAATTGATTTAGATTCTTTAAACATAGGATGGGATTTTGGGTTTAAGATTAAGCTTTGCAGCTTTAAAGAGCTCGTTTCGTTTTGGTTAATGCTGCTACCATCAAATACTTCAATGAATAAGGTTAACTCATTTGAGAACCTTGAAAAGAAATCTTTCAGTTTAAGAACAAAGAAGGCTCTCACCTCATAAGGCAGCAGAGTTTGAGCAATGGATCGAAGTACCATACCGTGCCTGCTGCAGAAGCTGCTGCAGATACCGTGGTCGTCGTGGATGGCACTCGGGTTTCGCTAAAAAAACTTCTTTTGGTCGCGCATTTTTGCCTGAAAAAATGTAAAACAAAGATGGGGTTTTAAGGCGGTAAAGAAAATGATACCAAGTAGGGCTTTCAATTTATGGGCTTTGGTCGCTCCTCCTCTTCTTCTTCCTTTTTTTTTTTTTTATTATTATTATTTTTATTAATACCGATTTCTTGGTTTTTGGCGGGCGATTCAAAGTATACTTTGTAGTACAGTAGCTTACAAAAGTGAGTTTTCAAGGAAATTAAACTGCCCCGGTATGTATGTTATAGATAAAAGTACTGCAAACTCCATAAACTACTGCTTCTAGCAAGCCTCATAAAATCTACTGAATCTCTAGCCTGTCTCATTTATTACATTTTAAAGCGTTCGAGTAGTTTTTGCCTAGCTCTCTCCTCTCTCCTCTGCTGCTTTGGCTTCACTATCATCATTAGCTCTCTTCTTAGTCTCAAGAAACTCAATCAGGCCACTTAGTGCAAGTTCAGGCACCTCATTCCTCAGCAGCTGCTCAGCTACATCCGCAGGCGTCGCCTTTGCTGTCTCTATCAGCTTTTCAATCTCCACGAAAAGTGGATGCTCTGTGATCCCAAGGTAGTTGGAGGCCAGCATTTTGAACCCACATGGAGTGCAGTATGACATGTGGATATGCACATCCATACGACCGGGGCGCAACAAAGCAGGGTCAAGCCTGTCTTTATGATTGGTTGTGAATATTATGATCCGCTCATCTCCACAGCTTGACCACAATCCATCAATGAAGTTTAACAATCCTGATAAGGTTATAACATACTGAAAAAAGGGAGGGAAAAAAATGTGGCCAAGTCAGGGATTATATACATATGATTTGCTGTTGATAAGAACAGCCATAGCCATTTTACAGATCCAACCCTCTCAATAAAAACCATGTAAATTAATACAAAAATGAACTGACAACAAATTTCCTGATTTGCAAACTTATATCCTGGTGTTAACCATGGACTGGCTTATCTTAGCTATAACAGGGGAATCCGGTTCACTATGAACAATTCGAAACGCGTACGGTACTGATCATTTTACAGTATTAAGAATTATTAAGTTAAAATAAAGAGATGTTGGATGATAATATTACCTGATTTTGTTGTTGTTCAGATCCTGGTATGAGAACACCAGGATTTGTAGCCCTTGCCCGCGAAAGCCTGTCCTGCCGGTCAATGCAACAATCAATGTCCTCCACAACCAGAATGGACTTGTTCTCTGTGGCAATCAGTATATGCCTTAAATCATTATTTCCCCGAAGATTAGATAACTCCAAGTCATAGATATCAAATTTGAGATAATTAGCCATGGCCGCGATCAAGCTTGACTTGCCAGTCCCTGGAGGACCAAACAGTAAATACCCTCGTTTCCATGCCTTGCCTACTCTTCGATAAAATTCCTTCCTCTGCAGAAACCTCTCTAGATCATCCATTATCGTCTTCTTCATATCAAAATCCATAGCCAATGTATCAAAATTTGCCGGATGATCAAGATTCACTGATTGCCATATTGATTTATCACCAATCATTCCTCTGTGAGACCCCAAAGTAAAAAGCTTCAAAGTTTTCTTTTTCTGGCTTATTTCTTTAGACTTCTTCAAGACATGAGGTATGTAAGTACCTAAAACAAAGTCTTTGTTTTTCTTGTGAAAGCTCAGCTCAAAGCATGCAGCATGATCTTTCACCGTATAACCTTTAGTAATTGACCTTTTGTTGATGGCCTCAGATGGGGTTGGTTTTGACTCAAACTTCCATTTTAAGTGAACTCCATTAAAGACATCAACAATCTCTTCATTTTTCTCAACAGAAAGTGAAATATTAGTTTCTTTCCTTGGCAAATTGATTTTGATTCTCTTCACATTGGGAGGGATTTTGGGTTCAAGATAAATCTTTGCAGCTTTAAAGAGCTTGTTTTGGTTGAGACCATCATCATATTCATCAATGACAAAGGTTAACTCGTTAGAAAAACTTGAAATAAAATCTTTGAGCTTCAAAGCAAAGTAAGATTGAACCTCACGAGGCAAGTAATCGCGAGCAATGGATCGAATGACCATAAATGTAGCTGTTGTAGAGGCCACAGCAGATACAATGGTCCTAGTTGATGGCATTTGGGTAGTGTTAAAAATCATTTTTTTTGGGGAACTGGGGATGTTTGGTTTGAGAGAAAATTATGGATCTTTGAGCTAGAAGATGCAGGTAACTGGGGCTGTTTAGTTTGTGAGGAAAATGAAAGACAGTGGTGAGTTTTTGCAATGTTTGAGACTTGGAGTGACTGTGATTATGAGAATGTGTTTGTTTTGCTTTGCATTATTGGTTACCGTCCATTTCATCTTTTCGTCATTGCTTTTCTTTGTCACCAAGAGACCTCAGTTGACCGTGACGTGGGAAGCACTGCTTTGTTGAAAAGTGAAAGAATGGCTTGCAATTTCGAAAGGCAAGGTTGGTGGCACGATTTGTTGAAGTCAACAAATTGTTGGTTGCACCAATAATTGTAGAGAAGTAAAATCAAAATTGTTTTTGTAGCTGAAAAGAAAGAATTGACAAAGGGGATGAATTTGAAAATTAATAATAATTAAAAATTATATTTTTAATTATTTTATTCTTTGCATAGTAATTCATTTCTCCTATAAATAGCTAAGTATTTCATTTATTTGAAATCATCCAAAATTGTTAAGTTTATAAGTTTCTAAGCTTTTGAGAGGAGTAAGAGAAGTGTGTCTGGAGAATTTATATTTCCTGTAGAGTGTGAGAGTACTGGGTATATTTGGGTTTCTGGGAAGTGAGATTCGTTACTCAAATATTGTACTCTATTAATTGTTAAATAAACAATTATTCTTTATAGCCTCCGTGGATGTAGGTTTAATTACCAAACCACATAATTCTTGTGTCTTTTATTTTTCTATAATTATTTGGTGCGCTTGATTCCGCATTCCGCCCACAACATGATTTAGACGTTCATTTCATCTCGACTCCACTAAAAAGTGTTTGCTTCTCAACTAATGTGTCCTAAAATAACTTGAAAGGTTGAAAATGTAAAGATGAAAAGTCCACTTTCTCTAAAATTTAGCTAGAAAAGAAAACAATAAATGGTCCTTCTTGAGCAAGTTTTCAAGCATTAATTTTTTGAACCTTCATTTCAACTTATTTACTTTAAAAGCCACAATATAAATTGGTTAGGGAGAAATAAAGCAAATTGGTTGATAAAAAGAATTAATAAGCTACATCAAACATAACTCAACATATTGGTTAAAATGGATTATTAAACTATGAGAAGTGATTCCCATCTAAGAAATTTTCCACGCTTTATACATTTACAAAAAGAGCAAACTATTCAGTAGATTATCTATTGTCAATGATGGTTTGAATATAGAGGTCTCTCAGAGCTATACCTATAACGTTGCAAAACAACTAGGATTCATAATTGACATAGGAAGCAATAATATTAATTCGGCATTATTAAGCAAAATACAAAGACTTAGAATAAATTAAAAACACACCATAGGTGAAACGACCTGCCTCGAACCCCCCTGGGTGAGTCAATCTAATCTCATCAAAACAAACTTGATAATAATCTAATTAGTAAGGATTCTGCTGAAAATTCGGCAGAGTTTTCTTTATATATATAATACTCTCAATCTACAAATATATAAGACAAGTACTCCCAATATAATTCAATATACAACAAACTTCAGTGAACAACATCCTCAACCAAAATGCTGAGTTTTATATCTCCAGAGTCTCAAAAGATAATATTATAACTAA
The DNA here is from genome assembly GCF_022201045.2 of Citrus sinensis. Lineage (NCBI taxonomy): Eukaryota > Viridiplantae > Streptophyta > Magnoliopsida > Sapindales > Rutaceae > Citrus > Citrus sinensis. Next base: position 5,594,360 of record NC_068563.1, on the reverse strand, counting down.
TTTTAATATCTCAGTTTATTCTTAATCTCAAAAGAATAATATAAAAAAATTATACAATCCCAAAATAACGAGATAACCAAGATGTTCTAACAAAAACATCTATATCTTCTAACACCATCACTTGGCTAAAATTCAAAATATAATTATAGTCGCTGGGTCGATCTGGTGTACTTGCAACCTCTTGATAGGGGGAAAATATAATAAAAACGGGATGAGTATAAAACTCAGTGAGATCAGTGAGTGGATAGTAGTTTTTGAAAATTAATTCTTACTTTAAAAAAAATAATCATATTATTCCAAACACGATTTCATCAAACCATATGCGAGAAACCAGTAATAAATCATTTAACATTTAAATCAGATTACTAACCATGAAAAACATATATAACGATCATACATAATAATCATGGAAATCATATCACAATATCATATAGAATATACAAAAATGAAAATCATCACTAAACAAGTACTCAGGGAAATAATCTCATCGTATTCGGATCTCAATGGACGGGCAATGACGTACTCTCTGGGTACCATCACACCCAAATAGGTTTGCTTGATTTGCAATTATTACTAAGCTTTGGACTTAGATGAAATTTGCCACGCATTAGGTTTTGAAAACGTGGCTGTTTAAAGAAGAATAAATGGAGGCCGCATCAACTTTTGTGGAGAAGAAAAAGACGAGAGAGAGAGAGAGTGAAAGAAAGAGAGAAGAGTGAACAATGACACAATATTAAATTTGAGGGTTTCAGTTTCAATCTTTAATTGGACGGTCGGAAGGTGAAATTAACTTTGTTTTTTTTTTAATTTTGAGGGTAAGTTCTTAGTATTATCCTTTATAATTTTACTGGTCTTGATTTTTATTTTATCGTCTCGTTGGCTATTATTTGAGATGCCCACTTATTAAAAAAATAGATATTAGATTATTACTGTAAGTGAAGAATATTGAGATTTATTGATGTTGGCAGCCTCTAGTATTATTTAGAGAATAATTTATGTTGTAATCTCATTAATATAGTGGAAGATTATATCGGACTATAATTCTGTGGTTTTTCTTGTTTTGGGTTTTCCACGTAAAAATGTACGTCTCTGTGGTTGGTTTTTTTTTTTACTTTGGATTATATCGATTTATTTTCTATTTATTTATTTATGATACGTATCCTATTTTAATCACATAAAGAGAGAAAGAGTTTTGTTTCCGCTTAATTTGCAACTAGTTGTGGTAGTCACTTTCCCAACATATGACATTGGCTTTCCTTTCAATTTGGTGCGTCATCCGCTCTCTCTTCTTTTGCTTCTTTGGCTTTACTTTCATCATTTTCCGTCTGCTTAATCTCAAGGACATCAGTTAGGCCTCTAAGTGCAATTTCGGGTACTTTATTCCTCATTAGCTGCTCAACTACATCTGCTGGAGTCACATTTGCTTTCTCTTTCAACTCTTCAATCTCTGTGAGGAGTGGATACTCTGTGATCCCAAAGTAGTTTGAGGCCAGCATTTTGAACCGAAATGGAGTGCAATAAGACATATGAATGTGCATGTCCATACAACTCGATCGCAACAATATATGCAGGGTCAAGTCTGTTTACCATACCGTGCCTGCTGCAGAAGCTGCTGCAGATACCGTGGTCGTCGTGGATGGCACTCGGGTTTCGCTAAAAAAACTTCTTCTGGTCGCGCATTTTTGCCTGAAAAAATGTAAAACAAAGATGGGGTTTTAAGGCGGTAAAGAAAATGATACCAAGTAGGGCTTTTAATTTATGGGCTTTGGTCGCTCCTCCTCTTCTTCTTCCTTTTTTTTTTTAATTATTATTATTATTTTTATTAATACCGACTTCTTGGTTTTTGGCGGGCGACTCAAAGTATACTTTGTAGTACAGTAGCTTACAGTTTAATCACCGTTAAATGATTAGATTTCATTAATAGTGTTGACTTCTTTAATTATCTAACGGTGATCTTATGACTTATCACAATCTGTTACTTACTTTTGATTTATTTGATCTAAAGGATGAAAGATGAGTTTGTTGTGTAGTTGGTGAAGAGCATGTAATTGGGAGAAATTGGTAGTTAACAAAATAGATCACGTTGAATTAGTGGCAAATAGTTAGTTGGGAAGTTAAGATTTAACCCTCTTCTGCAGTTCTGCTTAATTGTCATAATTAAATGGTTAATTATGAACTTTTGTAAATCAAATTTTCAATTATATTCTTCATTAATTCCTTATGACATATTCATACATAATGATGCACCAACCAAACTTTTCATTGATATATAAAGTCATAGATAATATCATTTTCATCCATGGAATGATATAGCAGGATTCCAAGCAAAACCCTGCCACCATAAGTGAGTTTTTAAGGAATTTAAACTGCCCCGGTACGTATGTTATAGGTAAAAGTACTGCAAACTCCATAAACTACTGCTTCTAGCAAGTCTCATAAAATCTACTGAATCTCTAGCTTGTCTCATTGATTACATTTTAAAGCGTTCGAGAAGTTTCTGCCTAGCCCAATCCTCTGTTTCTTTGGCTTCACCATCATCATTAGCTCTCTTCTTAGTCTCAAGAAACTCAGTCAGACCACTTAGTGCAAGTTCAGGCGCCTCATTCCTCAGCAGCTGCTCAGCTACATCCGCAGGCGTCACCTTTGCTGTCTCTATCAGCTTTTCAATCTCCACGAAAAGTGGATGCTCTGTGATCCCAAGGTAGTTGGAGGCCAGCATTTTGAACCCACGTGGAGTGCAGTATGACATGTGGATATGCATATCCATACGACCGGGGCGCAACAAAGCAGGGTCAAGCCTGTCTTTATGATTGGTTGTGAATATTATGATCCGCTCGTCTCCACAGCTTGACCACAATCCATCAATGAAGTTTAACAATCCTGATAAGGTTATAACATACTGAAAAAAGGGAGGGAAAAAAATGTGGCCAAGTCAGGGATTATATACATATGATTTGCTGTTGATAAGAATAGCCATAGCCATTTTACAGATCCAACCCTCTCAATAAAAACCATGTAAATGAATACAAAAAATAACTGACAACAAATTTCCTGATTTGCAAACTTATATCCTGGTGTTAAACATGGACCGGCTCATCTTAGCTATACCAGGGGAATCAGTTTCACTATGGACAATTAGAAACACGTACGGTACTGATCATTTTACAGTATTAAGAATTATTAAGTTAAAATAAGGAGATGTTGGATGATAATATTACCTCATTTTGTTGTTGTTCATATCCTGGTATGAGAACATCAGGATTTGTAGCCCTTGCCCGTGAAAGCCTGTCCTGCCGGTCAATGCAACAATCAATGTCCTCCACAACCGGAATGGACTTGTTCTCTGTGGCAATCAGTACATACCAAGAACCAGACGATCGAACAAGGAAATACAGGCAAATCAGCATTTGCCAAGTGGATCGCACTAAATTACAACGCATGGTATACAACAGGAGGTGCGTACAAAGACTTAGCTCAAGCATATGACGAACAACCAGACATAGCCATATTCGACTGTGCCAGATCAACAGAAGACTCAATCAGCTACAGATTTCTTAAATGTCTCAAACAAGGCATCATAAGCAAAATAAAATATTTCAGTCGTAGTGCTTGGATAAAAATACCACATATAATTGTATTTGCTAATTTCAAACCATGTACATCAAATGAATACGATAATAACGGCAGACTCACAAGAAAAACCGTATTATCACCAGACAGAATGTATTATATTAATTTAATTGTTTCCTTTTTCTTTCAAATCATTCATTCTTTCCCAAAGAAGCAAACACTAACAATAGAAGCATTAGGAGGCATAAACGAATGGACCACCCTTGCATACATGCCCTGGAGGTCATGTGTTATGGTCACTCTTCGTTTGTTTCCACTCCATTCCTGGACTCGAGTACGGGACAAAGCCCTCAACTCTTCGAATGTAAGCTAAGTGTTATTTGATACGTTTTTTTTTTTTCATTCTTGAACATTTCGTTAAATTGCTAACATAAACCAAATGATATACAAACAATCCATAACGTTCACACATTGTTCAACAAACATTCATTCCTTACAAATTTCGACATTACATCCATCTGGAACACCACCAATAACCTTACAACATTCTTTACAAAACTGAATACGGGCACACTTATGCCCCCATTTACATCACACTTATAATAATCTCTAATAATATCATTAATATTATTAACTTTCATTAATTATAAAACTTATTACAATCGATTACATAAGCTTTACATTTAGCTAATTCAACATCATAATCATTAATGAATACAACTAAATGCTTATCAAACTTCATGAAAAACCGATCCATATCAATATTAATTACCCCATAGTTTCCATCTAAATTAACATCCACAACCTCCATGTTGCCATTATCATCACACCAATCACTCAATGATATTACAGTGTTACGGTTCTTCTCAACAGACCAATTACTAAAATCAAACCCACACTCAGCGTCTTCATCATCACTATCCACCATCCCATAATCAACGCCATGAGCATAGGGAAGAGAACGGCCATGAGCATAGGGAAGAGAACGGCCATTCGATATCAAATACCCACGTCTACGGAAAAACTCAACTAACTCCATCCTCTCCATATTAAAAGGGATTAATACAAACACAAAATCATGCTCACATATTTCAGAAACTATACTATGCATCCACCCCTTACTGAAACTCAAATGAGAACCACACATACCTTTCCTCTCCATTCTCTCTCTAACCTCTACGATCCTGCTCTCCTGCTCCCAAAATGAAGCCGATCAACACATATTTATAGCCAAACACTGAGCGGGAAACCGAATATTAATTCAACTTCTTCAAATTCCTTCCAATAAACTAAATTTGATAACTAATTGAAATCCACCAATCACAACAAACTACAAGGATTGACAAACACAAAACTACGTAAACCAAACCATAATCAAAACAAATTGTTTAAATTAAACCACCGACTCACCTACTTTAAAGTGCAAACCGACTAACCAATTACAATGCCTTCCTTTCAAAAGAAGGCCGACAACACACGGGCCTATGACCTTTAACAAAAGCAACGAATAGCCAAGTAACTTCGGTCCATCCATCAAGTATCCACACGGGCACTCCAATCACTGTTTTCTACCAATTAGCCACCCCACCATCAACGCACACCATTACGCCACCGAAGATTAGACAACTCCAAGTCATAGATATAGAAATTGAGATAATTAGCCATGGCCGCAAATCAAGCTTGACTTGCCAGTCCCTGGAGGACCATACAGTAAATACCCACGTTTCCATGCCTTGCCTACTCTTCGATAAAATTCCTTCCTCTGCAGAAACCTCTCTAGATCATCCATTATCGTCTTCTTCATATCAAAATCCATAGCCAATGTATCAAAAGTCGCCGGATGATCAAGATTCACTGATTGCCATACTCCTCTATGAGACCCCAAAGTAAGAAGTTTCGAAGTTTTCTTTTTCTGGCTTATTTCTTTAGACTTCTTCAAGACATGTGGTATGTAATTACGTAAAACAAAGTCTTTGTTTTTCTTGTGAAAACTCAGCTCAAAGCATGCAGCATGAGCTTTAACCCTATAACCTGTAGTAATTGGCCTTTTGTTGATAGCCTCACGTGGGGTTGGTTTTGACTCAACTTCCGTTTTAAGTGAACCCCATTAAAGACATCAACAATCTCTTCATTTTTCTCAACAGAAAGTGAAGTATTAGTTTCTTTCTTTGGCAAATTGATTTTGATTCTCTTTACATTGGGAGGGATTTTGGGTTCAAGATAAATCTTTGCAGCTTTAAAGAGCCTGTTTTGGTTGAGGCCATCATCGTATTCATCAATGACAAAGGTTAACTCGTTAGAAAAACTTGAAATAAAATCTCTGAGCTTCAAAGCAAAGTAAGATTGAACCTCACGAGGCAAGTAATCGCGAGCAATGGATCGAATGACCATAAATATAGCTGTTGTAGAGGCAGCTGCGGATACAATGGTCCTAGTTGATGGCATTTGGGTAGTGTTAAAAATAATTTTTTTTTTTTTTGGGGAACTGGGGATGTTTGGTTTGAGAGAAAATTATGGATTTTTAAGGTAGATGATGCAGGTAACTGGGGCTGTTTAGTTTGTGAGGAAAATGAAAGACAGTGGTGAGTTTCTAACAATGTTGGAGACTTGGAGTGACTGATTGTGAGAATGTGTTTGTTTTGCTTTCCATTATAGGTTACTGTCCATTTCATCTTTTCTTCATTGCTTTTCTTTGTCACCAAGAGACCTCAGTTGACCGTAAGGTCCGTAACGTGGGAAGCACTGCTTCAGACGTTCATTTCATCTTGACTCCACTAAAAAGTGTTTCCTTCTCAATTAAGGTGTCCTGAAATAACTTGAAAGGTTGAAAATGTAAAGAAAAAAAGTACATAGATTCCGCTTTCTCTAAAATTTAGCTAGAAAACAAAACAATAAATGGTCCTTCTTGAGCAAGTTTTCAAGCATTAATTTTGTGAACCTTCATTTCAACTTATTTACTTTAAAACATAAACATTTTTTTTCTCTTGTTTGTGGGTGTGGGACTGTTTGGTTTGTGGGAAAAAGCACAGTATTTGAAGGGGATGAAAAGGTAAAGGAGGTTTTGGTTGTTCTCTTTGTTTCTTCACTGTCAAGAAAGAAAATTGCAGACGATATGCAATTATATGATCCTTGAAGCTGGCTTAGTATTACTATTATGGCACTCACTACAGCCTATACTCCCGATTCAGCATTGCTTGATTCGCCTCTCTTCGTAATCTTCTTCCTCCTGTCTTTGATGAATCGGACAGTGTTAGGGAAACAAATACTATCTAAAGTTTTATGACTTGAGAAATTTTATGCATATTTATATAGGCTCTATGACCTAAATAGATAAGGGAAACAAATGCCAGCTAAACAAGTAATCCTAAACTAAATAGGAAATTACATGAATAAACTGGCCTAAAATAATCTTTATATTTTAATTTATGTTTTTTAAAAGTTGATCTGATGGACAAGTTCAAATCAATTTTATAATTCTCTCCTTCCCAAAAATTAGAATAAGAGTGACCAGCTAAATATTTATCTATCTATATTATATGATCATTGTCTAATTATGTCAGAGTGTACGAGTCTAAAAGTTTTACATCTACGTGGTTTTCTCCCGTGATAGCTTTCATGCTAAAGTATATTTTCATTAGATAAAGTATGGTTAGGTATAACACTACCCTTTAGATTTTGAATTAATCAAGTTCTTCTTATACCTTTATTTGACTCAAATTTCTATTAAAATCGCATTATTAATTTGTCTTCGTAAAAATAACATATGCCACAAATTCTTAAACTCGGGATATCCAATCTGGATTTTTAAAGTGTGGGAACAGTTAGAAAAACGCATAAACCGTACAGTTTAAGTGCTTTAAGTCTTTAAAATCCCGCGGTCTTAAAGTTTTTCTGAGTGTTTCCTGTACTTTATGATCCTGGATAAAAAAATTGTTATATATATATAGGGAGGGAGAGAAGCAGAGAGAGAATATTGAATGTAATTAACATTAGTATAATCTTTATAAATTAATAGTGTTATAATCATAAAAAAATTTATTATTTGTAAAGTACATTTACTATTCAATGAACATATATTTATTCAACTAAAAATTTATTGTATGTTACCAATCTAAGGATAATACAATAACTTTAGAACATATTACGTACAAGTAAGCACTCAAAGTATCAATAATACTTTGTAATTTTTTATTGCGATTGTACAAGTTAACCCTATAACTTATAGATGAATAATAAAAATTAGAGATAGATCTAATATAAATTTATATTTCAATTAATAATAATAATATTATTATTATTATGAGGTTATATTTTTTAAATACCATAGTCAATTATATTTCTATTTTTATCAAATTATTATTTTATGACATGAATGAGACCATCAACAGAGTTATATCATAAGAATTTTTTTTTTATAAAAAACTTATTAATATAGCCTAGCTATTAGCCCAAGTTGGGACAAAAAAAAAATTATTACATAACAGAGGTTATTACTTTGTCGAACATTAATTTATAAAGGTTATACTATACCTTTCAGATAGGGATCGAGAAGAGTCTATTTACTGTATTTAAGGTATTTTTTTGCAAGCTTTTTGTATTTTTTGAGAGAACTCCAGTTTATGAATTTGGTTTTTCTTATATAAGTAATTTGATGAGCAAATTTATTCTAATATTATGTGACATGAAATATGTCTTATTATAATTTTTCTTAAAAATAATGCAATTTTCTTTTAGCATAAGTAAAATAATGATGATAACAATAACAACAATATCGTGCAAGTTAACATTGCATAATGTTACTATGTTAGGGATATATTTCAAAAGAAAAATGCAAATTATGTCTAACGGTGTGTTAGATTGAGGAATAAAAAGTTTAGGATTGGATTGTTTTGAGAAATTATAATTCAACTCAAAATAAATTAACGGACCACTCATTGGTCCAATGGTGAGGATCTCATCACCTCATTTTTTTCAAATATGCTTTAACAGTTTCACTTTCACTTTAATGAAATTCTATTTTCTTATATTCCTTATATCTACTTTCGTTTTTATTTATTGAACAACAAAAGTTTTCACCTAAGATGCCGTTTTATTTTCTCATCTTGTAATGTCGACATAGACTAAAATTTTAAAAAGAATTATTGAACTCTTCAAAATTTCGATATGACGGCATTTTGAGTGCACATTTACAACGTTTCTATGTGCTGGCTGAGGATATTCGTAGGAATAGGATGTGCCTAATTTTCATATATGAAGCTATGTTTTCAATTGGAGTTGAACAACTATAGCTTACGATCTACAAAAATGTACCACAAAAATTTACCTCTTGTTATGCATGATCATAAGTCATAACAAATTGCCGCAAAAATATAATTTTCATAAATACCAAGTCATAGATAATTCCAATTAAAAGTAACTAGCCAGTTATGTGGATGGTACAGATGACTAAGATGAGTCCTCAATTTTAACTAAAATTTACTCCTCGTTGTCAGATTCTTCATAATCGGTTTCCTAATCATATTTTTCAGTACTACTTTCTATTGCCAGTGCTCTTTGCTCCGTTTCTTTTTGTTCACTCTCGTCAATGCATCAAAGATTGGTTAATAAGACTCAACAAAAAATCAGAGCCCTAAACAGAACTTAAATACATCCTAAATCATGTATTATGATATGTAGCAATTTAAAATCATGCAAATTAAAATCCTAAATAAAGTGATAGGAAAACATGTGGAAAATAAGAAGAGTAAACTTATCAACCATTATGATTCTCTCCTAAACAAAAGTTTGAATTCATGGTATGAGTAATAGCGTAATTTATATGGAGTCTTAAAAAGCGCTATTAAATTTAGAAAAATAAACTTTTTTCCAAAATTTATCCCACGAATAACCCTACTTATAATTTTAATATACTTATTAATAAGTGTTATGCCGTATATGTTTTCTAATAAAAACCGAATTTCCATAATCTAAAATGATGGAATTAGGCGTTACAAAAGTAGTTTGAGGCCAGCATTTTCAACCCACATGGAGTGCAATAGGACATATGAATGTGCATGTCCATGCAACCCGGTCGCAACAATAAATTGAGGGTCAAGTCTGTCTTTATGATTAGTTGTGAATATTGTGATCCTCTCATCTCCACAGCTCGACAGACTCCATCTATGAAGTTTAGCAATCCTGATAAGGTCACTTTTGGTTCTTGATTGACATTTGTTACTGGTTTGATTGCATTAGAGTTCACAGGATTCAAAGTCTTTGCCTGTGAATGCCTGCCTTGCAAATTAATAGAACAATCAATGTCCTCCACAGCAAGAATGGACTTATTCTCTGTGGCAATCAACACATTCCTTAACTTCGTATTATCTCTGAGAGTAGTCAACTCCAGGTCACAGACATCAAAATTGAGATAATTAGCCATGGCTGCAGTCAAGCTGGACTTCCCTGTTCTTGGAGGACTGTATAACAAATACCCGCGTTTCCATGCTCTGCCTACATTTCTATAAAACTCTTTCCTCTTCACAAACCTCTCAAGATCATCCATTTTCATGTGCTTCATATTAGAATCCATTGCCAGTGTATCGAAAGTGGCTGGATGATCAAAGATTCACAGATTGCCATAAGTCTCTCCCTCCGTACATCCTGTCCTTTAAAGTAAAAAGCTTCAAAGTCTTCTTTTGCTTGCTTATTCCTTTACTCAAAACACCTGTTCTTGGGCTTGTTTTGAACCAAGCTTCCATTTTAATTGAACCCCATTAAAGATATCAACAATTTCTTTATTTTTTTTTCAACGGAGGATAAAATCTTGGTCTCCTTGTTTGGCAAATTGATTTTGATTCTTTTAACATAGGGTGGGATTCCGGGTTCAAGATAAAGCTTTGCAGCTTTAAAGAGCTCGGTTTGATTAATGCTGCTATCATCAAATTGTTCAATGACTAAGGTTAACTCATTTGAGAATCTTGAAAAGAAATCTTTCAGTTTAAGAACAAAGGAGTTTTCTCGAAGTACCATAGCCGCGGCAGCTGCAGAAGCCGCTGCAGAGACCACGGTCTCGTGGATGGCTTTTGGGTTGCGCTAAAAACTTCTTCTTGTCGTGCATTTTTGCCTGCTGGGGTTTGTTTGGTTTCCAAGAAAAAATGTAAAACAAAATGATATCAAGTAGGGCTTTTGATTTATGGTTTTGGTCGCTCTTCATTTTCTTTTTTTAATTAATATCGATATCTTGGTTTCTGGCGGGTGACTACAGTACTTTGTAGCACAGTACCTTACAGTTTAATCACCGATGAATGATCGATTTTATTAATATTGTTGACTTTTTAATTATCTAACGGTGATTAAGCTATAAGATAGAGTTTCTATAAGTTGATCATAATCTGCTCCTTACTTTTGATTTATTTAATCTAGAGGATGAAAGATGGGTTAGTTGAGTAATTGGTGAAAAGCATGTAATTGGGAGAAATTGTTAGTTACAAAATAGATCACGTTGAATTACTGGTAAATAGTTAGTTGGGAAGTTAAGATTTGATCCTACTTCTGCTTATTTATCATAACTAAGTGGTTAATTATGAAATTTGTCAATCTAATTTTTAATTATATTCTTTATTAATTCCTTTGACATATTTATCCTGTTTTTCCGCATGAGTACTATCAAATTTTTTTTTTTTTAAATTATCATCTCAATCAACGATGGCTCCCAAAGCCGTGCCCATAATAATAATAATGTTGTGAGAACAAATATAGAATTTATACATAATGACACACCAACCTAACTTTTCATTGATATAAAGTCATAGATAATATCATTTTCATGCATGAAATGATAGCAAGATTCCAAGCTAACCCTGTCACAATAAGGGAGTTTTCAAGGAAATTAAACTGCCCCAGTATGTGTGTTATAGATAAAAGTCTACAAACTCCACAAACTATTGCTTCTTGCAAGCCTCTATAAAATTATTTACTGAATCTTTAATTAGCTTGTCTCATTTATTCCTCCGAGATTTCGAGAACTTTCTTCTCAGCCTGCACAGCTCTCTCCTCTGCTTCTTTGGCTTCACTACCATCATTAGCTCTCTTCTTAGACTCAAGAAACTCAATCAGGCCACTTAGTGCAAATTCAGGCGCCTCATTCCTCATCAGCTGCTCAGCTACATCCGCAGGAGTCACCTTTGCTGTCGCTATCAGCTTTTCAATCTCCACGAAAAGTGGATGCTCTGCGATCCCAAGGTAGTTGGAGGCCAGCATTTTGAACCCACTTGGAGTGCAGTGGGACATGTTAATGTGCATGTCCATGCGACCGGGGCGCAACAAAGCAGGGTCTAGCCTTTCTTTATGATTTGTTGTGAATATTATGATTCGCTCATCTCCACAGCTTGACCACAATCCATCGATGAAGTTTAACAATCCTGATAAGGTTATATGATACTGAAAAAAGGGAGGAAAAAAAAAATGTGGCCAAGTCAGGGATATATATTTATATGTTTTGTTGATAAGAACAGCCTTAGCCATTTTACAGGTCCAAACCATTACCTGGTGAAGCATAGCAGAACACCCGTTTTTAGATGGGTGAACTTTGTCTACATACAGGCAACATTCTACAGTTTCTCATGTGCATATCTTTGCTATCCTAGAACTAGGAAATTAAAATCGCCAGAAACTTCTCAATAAAAATCATGTAAATGACTACAAAAAATAACTGACAACAAATTCTCTGATTTGCAAACTTATATCCTGGTGTTAAACCTGGAATGGCTTAGCTTAGCTATACAACATGTACGGTACTGATCATTTTACAGTATTAAGAATTATTAAGTTAAAATAAAGAAATGTAGGATGATAAGATTACCTGTTTTTGTTGTTCATATCCTGCTATGAGAAAATCAGGATTTGCAGCCCTTGCCCGCGAAAGCCTGTCCTGCAACTCAATGCAGCAATCAATGTCCTCCACAACCAGAATGGACTTGTTCTCTGTGGCAATCAAAATATGCCTTAAATCATTATTTCCCAGAAGATTAGACAACTCCAAGTCATAGACATCAAATTTGAGATAATTAGCCATGGCCGCGATTAAGCTTGATTTGCCAGTCCCTGGTGGACCATACAGTAAATACCCACGTTTCCATGCCTTGCCTACTCTTCGATAAAACTCCTTCCTCTGCAGAAACCTCTCAAGATCATCCATTATCATCTTCTTCATATCAAAATCCATAGCCAATGTATCAAAAGTCGCCGGATGATCAAGATTCACTGATTGCCATATTGATTTATCACCAATCAGTCCTCTTTGAGACCCCAAAGTAAAAAGCTTCAAAGTTTTCTTTTTCTGGCTTATTTCTTTAGACTTCTTCAAGACATGAGGTATGTAAGTACGTAAAACAAAGTCTTTATTTTTCTTGTGAAAGCTCAGCTCAAAGTATGCAGCATCAGTTTTAACCCTATAACCATTAAATGGCCTATTGTTGATAACCTCAGATGGAGTTGATTTTGACTCAAACTTCCATTTTAAGTGAACCCCATTAAAGACATCAACAATCTCTTCATTTTTCTCAACAGAAAGTGAAATATTAGTTTCTTTCTTTGGCAAATTGATTTTGATTCTCTTCACATTGGGAGGGATTTTGGGTTCAAGATAAAGCTTTGCAGCTTTAAAGAGCTTGTTTTGGTTGAGGCCACCATCATATTCATCAATGACAAGCGTTAACTCGTTAGAAAACCTTGAAATAAAATCTCTGAGCTTCAGAGCAAAGTAAGATTGAACCTCACGAGGCAAGTAATCGCGAGCAATGGATCGAATGACCATAAATGTAGCTGTTGTAGAGGCAGCTGCGGATACAATGGTCCTAGTTGATGGCATTTGGGTAGTGTTAAAAATCATTTTTTTTTTGTTGTGAGTGGGGGGGGGGGGGGGGAGGATTGGGGATGTTTGGTTTGAGAGAAAATTATGGATTTTTGAGGTTAGATGATGCAGGTAACTGGGGCTGTTTAGTTTGTGAGGAAAATGAAAGACAGTGGTGAGTTTTTAACAATGTTGGAGTGAGTGTGAGTGTGAGAATGTGTTTGTTTTGCCTGGTTTTGTAGGCTTCCGTTCATTTGATCTTTTCGTTGTTGCTTTTCTTTGTGACCAAGAGACCTCAGTTGACTATCACGTGGGAAACACTACTTTAGACTTTCATTTCAACTTGGTTCCATTAAAAAAATGTTTCCTTCTCAAATAAGGTGTCCTGAAATAACTTCAAAGGTTGAAAATGTTTAAGAAAAAAAGTACATAGATTCCGCTTTCTTTAAAATTTAGCTAGAAAACAAAAATTAGTGGTCCTTCTTGAGCAAGTTTCCAAGTAAACAGTCCTTTTTGAGCAAGTTTTCAGGCATTAATTTTGTGAACCCTGCTTCTTGAGCAAGTTTTCAGGCATTAATTTTGTGAACCTTCATTTCAACTTATTTACTTTTAAAGCCACGGTATAAATTGGTTAGGGAGAAATGAAGCAAATTGGTTAATAAAAAGAATTAATAAACCACATCAAACACAACTTAAGATATTGGTTAAAATTGATTATTAAACTGTGAGAAGTGATTCTCATCTAAGAAAATTTTCACACTTTGTACATTTACAAAGAGAGCAAATGAATCAGTAGATTGTTTATCATCAATGATGGTTTGTACGTCAGAGCTGTACCTATAATGTTGTGTTTACTTCTCGAATTAAGGGATCGGAATCCAAAATCAGAATTATTGACAACGTTTATTTCGTAAAATAGAGTTGGGAATATAAATCGGAATCATGTGACCCACCACAATTTAGAAATGAAGAATGAGAAATTCATTCCTAAGGGAGGTGGGAATGAATCTCCCATTCCTAAGAATGACTATTTTGCCCTCCCCAAAATTAAAAATGCATATATTGTCCTCATTTACAATTAATCAATATATTATTATAATTAATTAATAAATTAATTAATATATTATTAACAATAGTTATTAATAATTATAATTTTTGATAAATAATCACAATAATTAATATACTATTATAATAATTACTAATATAATTATTTTAATTAATTAATATATATTATTAATTAATATAATTATTACTATTAATTAATATTTTAGTATATTATTAACAATAATAAATTAATAATTATAATAAATTAATTAATAATTTTAATAATTATTAATATAATTATTTTAACTAATTCATATATTATTATCATTATCAATTAGTTAATATACTATTATACTAATTATAAATATAATTATTACTATTAATTAATTTATTAATATATATTTAACAATAATATATTAATAATTATAATTTTTGAATAAACAATCACAATAATTAATATATTTTATAATAATTATAATTATAATTAATTAATTAATTTTAAAATTAATTAATTAATATATTATTAACAATAATTAATAATAATAGCTTTTTAATAAATAATCACTATAATTAAAATATAAAATAATAATTATAATAATAATTCATTAAGTACTTTTTAATAACTTGTTACAATCTAATTCATTCCGATTTCAATTCCTATATGTCAAGTAAACAACTTATTCTAATTACCATTCCAATACATTTCGATTCAAGCCCATTCCGATTACTGACAAGTAAACGCAACATTTGTACATTTACAAAGACAACAAATGAATGAATAAATTGTTTATCATCAATGATGGTTTGTATGCAGAAGTCTCTCAGAGTTGTACCTATAATGTTGAAAAACAACTAGGATTTATTAATCCGGCATTGTTAAGCAAAATAAAAAGACTTAGAATAAATTAAAAACACACCATAGGTCTTCCAGCGGCCTTACAACAAATTACAGCTTGCTTCTCCAAATTACTTGATAATCTCTAATCATTCCACAATGCAGCAAAAACATACATTTCGCAGATACTAAGTCAGAAATTTTTCAATTGAAAGAAACTACCCAATTATGTAAATGCTGTAGATAACTGATGTAAGTCCCCGATTTTAACTACAAACTGGCCACTTCTTGCTGTAAACCACCATAAAAATTTAATGAATCTTTATCATGTCTTGACTCTTTCCTTCACTGGTTTCCTCATGAAGTTCTTGAATACTTTTTGCTTCCATTGCTCTTTGCTCTGCTTCTTTAGCATCTATCTCATCGTTGTCCCTCTTCTTCATCTTAAGAAACTCAAGTAGGCCACTTAGCGTAATTTCAGGTGCCTTATTCCTCATCAGCTGCGCAACTACTTCTGCTGGACTCACCTGTGTTTACTCTATCAACTCTTCAACCTCCGAGAAAAGTGGATGCTCTGTGATCCCAAGGTACTTGGAGGCCAGAATTTTGAACCCACATGGAGTGCAATATGACATGTGGATGTGCACATCCATGCGGCCAGGGCGCAGCAAAGCAGGATCAAGCCTGTCCTTATGGTTGGTTTTGAATACAATGATCCGCTCATCACCACAGCTGGACCACAATCCGTCTGTGAAGTTTAACAATCCTGATAAGGTGATCTGAAATTGAGAAACAAAACGTGATTTAAGTCATGCATGTATATAGGATTTGTTGATTCGAACAATCTTAAGAACCATATTACTAGTTCGAGCATCATATTTTGAAGGAAAATGTAACAAATTGACTGCTCGATTATATTATCCCTCCTATTTCCTATTGATTTTGCTCTAGGAATTAGTAATCCAAAAATTGGAATCCTATTGCTAGGGTATCTGGAGGAACCACTTTATGTAGAATAATTTAGAACTTCAAAACACTTTTTCACTTTCTCAATATCTAACTAGAATATTTTGGGCTGGTGCCATCGACAAGTTTCAGATCCTCTGGTTCTAGCTACGTATTGACAAAATTACCAAAAGTTTCTAAAATCCTCTCTACAAATAAAATCAAATTCCTGATTTGCAGCATCTATAAATACTGGTATTAAACATGGATTAAGAATCATTAGGTAAAGAAAAAAAGATAGGATGATAAAATTACCTGATCACGTCTTGGACTATGCCAATCAGGACTTGCAGTTCTGGCTTGTGCACTTCTGTCCTGCAACTCGGTGCAACAATCAATGTCCCCCACAACCAGAATGGACTTATTCTCTGTGGCAATCAATACCTTCCTTAAATGCTTATTTCCCTCCACACTAGACAGCTCTAAGTCATAGACATCAAAATGGAGATAATTAGCCATGGCAGCAATCAAGCTTGATTTCCCGGTCCCTGGAGGACCGAACAGCAAATACCCGCGTTTCCATGCCTTGCCTACTCTCCTGTAATAATCTTTCCTCTTTAGAAACCTCTCAAGATCATCCATTATCATCTTCTTCATATCAGTATCCATAGCCAGGGTATCAAAAGTGGATGGATGATCAAGGATTGCTGATTGCCGTGTATCGTGATTTATCCTATTACAGTTCAAAGTAAAAAGCTTCAAAGTTTTCTTTTTCTTGCTTAACTCTTTAGATTTTTTTAAGATATGAGGTATATAAGTACCCAAGACAGTTTCTTTATGCTTCTTGTGAAATCTCAGCTCAAAGCAGGGGACACGGTCTTTAAACATGTAGTTGCCATTATTGCAAAGCTCCTGATCCGGGGCTGGTTTTAACTCAAACTTCCATTTTAGGCGAACTCCATTAAACACATCAAAAACCGCTTGATTCTTTTCAACAGAAAGCGAAACTTCGGATTCCTTCTTTGGCAAGTTGATTTTAATTCTATTCACATTGGGAGGGATTTTGGGTTCAAGATAAAGCTTTGCCGCTTTAAATAGTTTATTTCTGTTGAGGCCATCGTCATATTCTTCAATGACAAGCGTTAACTCACTGTAAATTCTTGCAATAAAGTTTTTGAATTTCTGATCAAAGTAGGAGCTAACCTCATCAGGCAAGTATTGCCTAGTGTAAGATTGAATAAGCATAAACGTAGCAGCTGCAGAGGCAGCCACAGACATCACGGTTGTTATGGATGGCATTTGGGTAGTGTCCAAAAACATAATCATTTTTTTTCCTCTTGTTTGTGGTGGTGGGACTGTTTGGTTTGGGGGAAAGAGCACAGTATTTGAAGGGGATGAAAGGGTAAAGGAGGTTTTGGTTGTTCTCTTTGTTTCTTCGCTGTCAAGAAAGAAAATTGCAGACGATATGCAATTATATGATCCTTGAAGCTGGCTTAGTATTACTATTATGGCACTCACTACAGCCTATGCTCCCGCTTCAGCATTTCTTGATTCGCCTCTCTTCGCAATCTTCTTCCTCCTGTCTTTGATGAATCGGACAGTGTTAGGGAAACAAATACTATCTAAAGTTTTATGACTCTTGAGAATTTTTATGCATATTTATATAGGCTCTATGATCTAAATAGATAAGGGAAACAAATACCAGCTAAACAAGTAATCCTAAACTAAATAGGAAAATTACATGAATAAACTGGCCTAAATTAATCTTTATATTTTAATTTATGTTTTTTAAAAGTTGATCTGATGGACAAGTTCAAATCAATTTTATAGTTCTGTCTTTCCCAAAAATTAGAATTAGAGTGACCAGACAAATAACTATCTATCTATGTTATATGATCATTGTGTAATTATATCAAAGTGTACGAGTCAAAAAGTTTTACATCTACGTAGTTTTCTCCCGTGATAGCTTTCATGCTAAAGTATATTTTCATTAGATAAAGTATGGCTAGGTATAACACTACCCTTTAGATTTTGAATTAATTAAGTTCTTCTTATACCTTTATTTGACTCAAATTTCTATTAAAATCGCATTATTAATTTGTCTTCGTAAAAACAACATATGCCACAAATTCTTAAACTCGGGATATCCAATCCGGATTTTTAAAGTGCGGGAACATTTGAAAAAACGCATAAACCGTACAATTTAAGTGCTTTAAGTCTTTAAAATCCCGCGGTTTTAAAGTTTTCCCGAGCGTTTCCCACACTTTATAATCCTGGATAAAAAAACTATTATATATATATAGGGAGGAAGAGAGGCAGAGAGAGAATATTGAATGTAATTAACATTAGTATAATCTTTATAAATTAATAATGTTATAATCATAAAAAAATTATTATTTGTAGAGTACATTTACTATTCAATGAACATATATTTATTCAACTAAAAGTTTATTGTATTTTACCAAGCTAAGGATAATACAATAACTTTAGAACATATTACGTACAAGTAAGCACTCAAAATATCAATAATACTTTGTAATTTTTTATTGGGATTGCACAATTTAACCCCATAACTTATAGATGAATAATAAAAATTAGAGATAGATCTAATATAAATTTATATTTCAATAAAAAACAAATAATAATGAGGTTATACTTTTTAAATACCATAGTCAATTATATTTCTATTTTTATCAAATTATTAATTTATGACATGAATGGGGTAAACGCCCATTTAGTCCATATATTTTAAGATTAGTGTCCATTTAGTCCCCGTATTTTTAAAAATACCTCGAAACATCCCTGCCGTTAAAGTATTGATACCCCTACCGTTACTTTTTATTTCTTTTGGCTTACTTTTACAATATTACCCTTTTATAATAATTTTTTTGTTTGGACATTAATAAAAAAAATAATTACCAATTTAATCCTAAAAAATAAAAATAAAAATTATATTAATTTTTAATTGTGAAAAATTGTATGCAAATATCAAGTGTGCAAATGGTGCTTGCAAAAAAATTAATATAATTTTTTTTTAATTTTTTAGGGTTAAATTAGTAATTTAATTATTTTATTTTTATTAATATCCAAACAAAAAAATTGTTATAAAAGGGTAATATTGTAAAAGTAAGCCAAATAAATAAAAAACAATGGTAGGGGTATCAATACTTTAACGACATGGATGTTTCAAGGTATTTTTAAAAATACGGAGACTAAATTGACACTAATCTTAAAATACATGGACTAAATAGGCTTTTACCCACATGAATGAGACCATCAACATAGTCATATCATAAGAGTTTTTTTTTTTTTAAAAAAAAGCCTTATTAATATAGCCTAGCTATTAGCCCAAGTCGGGACCAGAAAAAAAAAATTATTATGTAACAAAGGTTATTACTTTGTTGGACATTAATTTATAAAGGTTATACTGTACCTTTCAGTTAGGGATCAAGAAGAGTCTATTTATTGTATTTAAGGTTTTTTTTTGAAGCTTTTTGTATTTTTTTAGAGAACTCCAGTTTATAAATTTGGTTTTTCTTATATATGTAATTTCATGAACAAATTTATTCTAATATTACGTGACATGAAATATGTCTTATTATAATTTTCCTTAAATAATAATGCAATTTTCTTTTAGCATAAGCAAAATAGCGATGATAACAACAACGACAACTTCGTACAAGTTAATATTGCATAATGCTACTATGTTAGGGATATATTTCAAAAGAAAAATGTAAATTATGTCTAATGGTGTGTTTGATTGAGGAATAAAAGGTTTAGGATTGGATTGTTTTGAGAAATTATAATTCAACTTAAAATAAATTAACGGACCACTCGTTGGTCCAATGGTGAGGATCTCATCACCTCATTTTTTTTTTAAATATGCTTTAACAGTTACACTTTTACTTTAATGAAATTCTATTTTCTTATATTCCTTAATCCTTATATCTACTTTCGTTTTTATTTATTGAACAACAAAAATTTTCACCTAAGATGCCGTTTTATTTTCTCATCTTGTAATGTCGACATAGACTAAAATTTTAAAAAGAATTGTTGAACTCTTCAAAATTTTGATATGACGCCATGAGTGTACATTTACAACGTTTCTATGTGCTGGCTGAGGATATTTGCAGGAATAGGATGTGCCCAATTTTCTTATCTGAAGCTATGTTTTCAATTGTAGTTGAACAACTATAGCTTTCGACCTACAAAAATGTACCACAAAAATTTACCTCTTGTTATGCATGATCATAAGTCAGAACAAATTGCCGCAAAAATATAATTTTCGTAGATACCAAGTCATAGATAATTTCAATTAAAAGAAACTAGCCAGTTATGTAGATGGTACGGATGACTAAGATGAGTCCTCAATTTTAACTAAAATTTACTCCTCGTTGTCAGATTCTTCATAATCGGTTTCCTCATCAGATTCTTCAATAGTACTTTCTGTTACCAGTGCTCTTTGCTCCGTTTCTTTTTGTTCACTCTCGTCAATTTCTCCCTTCAGCTCGATAAACTCAAGTAGGCCACTTAGCGCAAATTCAGGTTCCTCATTCCTCATCAGCTGCTCAGCTACTTCTGCAGGAGTCACCTTTTTTAGCTCTAACAACGTTTCAATCTTCGAGAAAAGTGAGTGCTCTGTTGTTAGAGTGCAATTTATGCACTAGTTTTGCATTGTTTACTTCCTTTAATATTAATGTTTTGCTCTCAATAATAGTGATTTACTTGTGTTTTATTTTTGTAGGTGCAATTCCATTGATTGGTGCTAAAATTGAGCTACAAGATGATGTTTGAGGATAATTATTTTTTTGGAGAAATTATGAGCTTTAAAAGAACTTTGTTGATAAGGCATGGGCGCGTTCTGTCAACTAAAGACCTGCAGTTTTTATTTTAACGTGTTTTATCTTTTTGGTTATTTTTGTAATTTTGAATTTAATATTTAGATAATATTTTAGATATTAGTATTTTTATTTTTGGAAAAGCTAGGAAAGAAAAGGGACATGAAAAACAAAGGGGGTAGATTTTTGAAGGGGAAATAAAAAGAAACCCTAGATTTAAATTTTTCTCTTCTCTCTATGAAGAACTAAACCTATTATTCTGGTTGAATGTTAATAAAGTTTTAGTTCATCATTACTGTGAGATCTTTCTTATATTTTAATTGTTTTATTGCTTTTTGGGTATTTGTTTATTCTCTAAATTATTGTCATGATTATGTCAATTGATTAAATCCTATGATTGTATCTAGGGTTGTCTATTGATTAGGGAAATAACCAATAGTCGTACCTTGGTTATCGACTAGTTAAAGAGAGATTGGCTATTAGAAGGTCTCAGTAGCTATAACCGATCTATTCATAAGTAGTAATGATTTATATTTGAATCAATGATCAGTAGTCGAATCAAGCTGAATTAATTCCTTCAACCACAGCTTTTCCCAATTTAAATTACAATTTAAATTTATATTCTTGTTATTTTAATTTGATTTTTATTATTGTCAACAATCCCCACATTTTGCATTTTACATTTTAAAAAGATTTAAATAATTATCGATATCTGTGGACACAATCCTGCTCAATCACTATACACAATTTATTTAGAGTAGGTATTTATTTTTACTGGCTTCGACAACCACCAAATTTTGGCACCGTTGCCGGGGACTGGTGTCGTTTATTTGTTATACTTTTTACGTTTTACTTTGTGTATGGTTCGTTCTTCTCGTACAGGTACACTTTCGTTTGATCTTGAAATTGAGAAGACAACTTGCCAGCTGAGATAGCAGACGAAGAGAGCTAAGCAACGATCCTCGTCGCCTTTGCTTTCTGAAATAAATACGGTGCCTGATTTGGTTGAATCTGTTAGCCTAAAGGGCTACACATAATGTAATTTTGATGATAACAAACATGTGTCTTAAGTAAAAATAATAAATATTGTATTTCCTTTTTTCACTAGTTTTTTAAAGGAAAATATTTATGCAAGTGAATCAAGTGAAATCAAGATTCAAGACACTCAACGGACAACGACAAAATTAAGAATAAAGTTTAGAGCTCAACGGACAAATTAGTGCGATAAATTCTTGTAAAGCCGGTATGATTTAATTGATGCATGATTTAGCATTTGAGAAGCTTAAGAGATTAATTTAATTAATTACTTTTCATAAACTAAAAGGTTTTATTTTTATTAGATAAAGTACCTTGTGGTTTTGAGAAATTTGGACTTAAATGTAAAGTTTTGAAATCTTTGATTTTAATAAGTATTATTATTATTAAATTTCGGAGTTGGACGTTTTTACAAACATTTGAAATTTTTTGGGCCATACTATAATTTATGAATATTTTATACTAAAGTGAAAGGTTTTGAGAACTTTGAAAAATATGGATATTATGTTGAAAATGACCTTTTTGTGAAATAATAATATCTTTGGGGCCATATCATAATTTTAAAAAGTTTTGAAAAGACAAGTATTATTAGGAAATTCTGAAATTGGACCTATTTGTAAAGTTTAATGACGTTTTGGGGTCGTAGTATAATTATAGAAAGTGTTAGGCCAAAGTGTAATTTTAGTGAACAATGTTACTGTAGCAAAATTCAAAAATAACGGTAATACCACTGTTCCTGAGCAACTAGCCAGATAAATCAAGCGGCTAACCGCTTGGGCGCGGGAATTTTCCTATAACGGCTAGTTTTCGGGCTTTAACTATAAAAACTCAACTCAAACTTCATTCTAAGAACTAATGCAAGGAAATATAAGATCATACAACATATATTGAGCTTCCAAAACGCAAATTATCATAGATTGAATCATTATTGAGCTATTATTTGCATATCCACTCTTAAAGAGAGTTTTTGTTGTAATTTTCATTACTTATCAAATTGTGAGTGTATAAGTGTGAGAAACACTTGGGGTAAAGAGATTGGCGAGATAATCTCTTGATTGTAAAGGTTTATTGACACCTTGGAAGTCAATTGTAAGAACTTGAAGCCTTGGGAGGCTTGGATAGTGAAATCCTCGAGCTTGGTTGGCTTGGAGGCGTGGACGTAGGCGGGGATTGCCGAACCACGTAAAAATCCGTGTGTTTGTTTTTCTCTTCCCTTACTCTTTTATTTTTATGCTTGTTTGAATTTATTGTTTTCTATTCCATTAAGACGTTAGATTAAATTATTGTGGGAATTGTATTGCATAATTTTTAAAAACCCAATTCACCCCCCCTCTTGGGTTGCGTAACTTGCATTTCAGAATCATCTAGCGATTCTGAAGAACAAGTGATAGATAGAGTTGTACCTGTAGAAAGAACTCTTAGAGAGTTAGCTGAACCAGACTTGAATCAGCAAACACTCTACATTCCATATGTAGACTTGGAGGTAAATTTTGAATTAAAATCTGGTCTTATTCATTTGTTACCCAAGTTTCATGATTTTGCAGGTGAAGATCCTCATAAACATCTCAAGGAGTTTCATGTTGTGTGTTCAAGTATAAGGCCTCAAGGAGTGACTGAAGAGCAGATTAAGCTGCGTGCTTTTCCTTTCTTTTTAGATGGGCTAGCTAAAGACTGGTTGTACTACTTGCGTCCTGAATCGATTACAACGTGGAATGGTTTGAAGAAGCAGTTCCTCAAGAAGTACTTTCCTGTTTCAAGAGCTGCCAACATCAGAAAAGACATTTGTGGGATCAGACAACTTTCTGGGGAACTTTATTTGAGTATTGAGAGCGATTCAAACAATTGTGTGCCAGCTGTCTTCAGCATCAGATTTCTGATCAACTTCTTATTCAATACTTTTATGAATGACTGTCATTGATGAATATAAGTATGATAGATGTTGCTAGTGGAGGTGTGTTGGTGAATAAAACCCCTACTCAAGCAAGGGAGTTGATCTCAAATATGGCTGTCAATGCACAACAGTTTGGCAGCAGACAAGATCCCACTTCAAAGAAGGTGAATGAGGTAAACATATCTTTTATTGAACAACGTTTAGATAAACTTACTTATCTTGTGGAAAAGTTTGTTGTAGGTAATGTGTAACAGGTGAAAATTTGTGGCATTTGTTTCAATATGGGTCATTCAACTCCTGACACTTCAAGAAGAACCCGTTGAACAAGCCAATGCAGTTGGAGGATTTCCAGGCATGCCTCAGAGGAGGTATGATGCTTATGCACAAACATACAATCCGAGATGGAAGGATCATCCCAACTTCAGCTACGAAGTTAGGCCGTCAAGATTCCCACAACAATACCCACCAAGACAACCAGCCCCTCCACAGTCAAACTCCAAGTCAGGTATATCTCTTGAAGAAATTGTTAAATCACTTGCGACTAACACTCAACAATTTTAGCAGGCAACTACAACATGCATTCAGAATTTGGAGAACCAAATGAGTCAATTGGCGACTACAATGAGCCGTCTGGAGTCTCAAGTATCAGGGAGATTGCCTTCACAATATGAGGTGAATCCAAAGCAAAACGTTAGTGCTATCATCCTTAGAAGTGAGAAGAAGTTACAAGAGCCTAGTAAAAAAGTGACAAAGCACGTAGAAGATGAGTTTGAGAAGAATGAATTGACGCCTAAATCTCAAGATGCGCAACCCACCAAAGCGAAACCCCTACCTGGGGTGATACCTCCTCCTTATCAGCTACTCAGCTACTTGAATTACCTTTTTTAGCTCTAACAACATTTCAATCTTCGAGAAAAGTGGATGCTCTATTATCTGAAGGTAATTGGAGGCTGGCATTCTGAACCCACATGGAGTGCAGTATGACATATGGATGTGCACATCCATATGACCAGGGCGCAACAAAGTAAGGTCAAGCTTGGCTTTATGATTGGTTTTGACTATCATGATCCGCTCATCACCATAACCTAACCATAATCTATCTATGAAGGTTAGCATTCTTGATAAGGTGGCCTGAAAATAAAAAAATTACAATACATGATCAAGTCATGGATGTTTATTGTTGTGCAAATTTTATTGTACTCACAAGTGCACAAATCCATTGCAGTATAGATTTATAGTGATAAGTGTCGATCTCACGAGAAGGTAGATTTAATTATGTGTAGGGTTACTTTTCTAAGTGTATATGTGAATTTGCTGGAGATGATTTTTTAGTAATACTAAGATTTAAAATAAAAATGACGAGAATAAATTAAGGATGAAAATAATTCAAATAAAATACTTGAGTTTTTGGATTCACACTCAACACTTCATCAAAGGCTTAATATTCCTTTTTATTTCCAATTAATTTATGAGGAAATATTTTCACTCTTCATAAGCCTAATTCTATTAAATATAGCTTCTAGCGCTCAGTGTGCCAAAGGGTAATGGCCTTTCGCTAATTATAGTGTTGAGTACAAGTTGTGCTAGATGATAATAATCCCTTTGTCGACAACATGGCAAGACCATCCACTACACAACTTAGATGCACTCTCTATCAACATTGAGTCAAGACAACCCATAAATACTAGAGGAGAGTCTCTTTCTAATAAATATACTATAAAGTGCTCATTGTGCCAAACAATAACAATCTTTCACTTGGAAATCGGTATACCGTTTAAAATCTAAACAAGATACATTGTCTGTCAATAATGAGTCAAAACAACCACATAAATTAGAGATAAAAAGAAAATAAACTTACCGAATTAAGCTCATGAATTATGTTGAGACTTCCCCTTCAACCTAAGCTTGAAATTAAATTAGCCACTGATGATTGAACTAGGGGTAAAATGATAATTTTACTAAAATACATAGAAAATATAAGATGGAGAGAGAATTACAAAAAATAGAGCTCAAATTTGGATTTAGAGTTGTCAAATTTGGGGAGAGAGTCATTTACTTATAGATACAATGAGTAAATCATGGTCATCAGATAAAAATAATTCGGACGCTCGGGATTGCATTGCATGGCAAGATCTGATTGGTTGGAACACATCATTGGTCATGCCACATCAGTATTTTTTTGGTCCAATAGGATATTGTTACATCATCGGTCAACGCCACATCATCAAACAATGCCACATCATTGGCCAACACTACATCAACATTTTTTAGTCCAATAAGATACTGACACGTTGTCGGTCAATGCCACATCAGCTAGTCAATACCACGTTAACTGAGCCCCACCAATGTCGTAAAATTATAATCTTATCCTTTATGCACTTCTTAAGGTTTTCAGTTGTTTTAAGCTTAAAAACACTATATGTTTTGCCGTCCGACTTTTCGTTAATTGTAAAGTGACAAAATACTCATAAAATATATAAAATACTTAAATTATAATAAAACACATATAATTAAAGTTAAATTATTACAAAACACATATAATTAAAGTTTAAATGACTTAAATACATAAAAGTTAAAATATTAGTGAGGCTTAGAGTTTAGAATGATGATTTTACCTCTTGTAAATATGTATTTACTGAGATACTGAGAAAAAAGATTTCAAGCACTAAATCATTCTGTATAAATTAGTTCATCCAGAGACTTTTCTTTATAGGATTTAACTTTTTAGATTATTAATTCCTAGAGTAGAAACAACAAGAAATAAGAGGGACAAAAATGCCACTTGATGGTTTGATGCAATTTATATGGTCATTACATGGGCTTCCAAACACATTATGCCCATATAT
Source organism: Citrus sinensis (assembly GCF_022201045.2). Lineage (NCBI taxonomy): Eukaryota > Viridiplantae > Streptophyta > Magnoliopsida > Sapindales > Rutaceae > Citrus > Citrus sinensis. Next base: position 5,567,527 of record NC_068563.1, on the reverse strand, counting down.
GTGATTTGTAGATGGTTGAACTTTATCTTTGAGCAGCATTGCTCTGACAAGATAATTGAATACAAAACTAATTGAAAACAAGTTCCTTATTAGCAACTTTAATCAGAGAGTAGCTTAACTTAGCTAAGAGACTTAGTTTTTAAGCAATTAGGAAGGAAACTTATATTGAATGTTCTATTGTTAAGAATCATCAAGTAAAAAAAAGAATATAGGGTGACAAGAGTAACTTATTTCCCTGATCATTTCATAAATCATACTAATCAGTATTTGCAACCCTGGCCTTTGCAAGCTTGTCCTCCAACTCAATGCTGCAATCGATGTCCTCCATAACTAGAATGGACTTGTTTTATGTGGAAATCAATATCTACCTTAAATCTTTATTTGTCACCGTAAAAGAGAGTGTAGATTGTGGAAAAGAGAACATGCGAAAGAAAATGGTGATGCTTAGAAAAATGACAAAGAGAACACTGCAACCACATTTGACGGTGATTTGTATAGTTTATAATGAGAGTTCAGTAAACCTCACTTGTCATACTTGTAATTGGGTGATCGATTCGGGCGCTTCATTTCATGTTACTGCATATCATGATTACTTCACATCTTATATTAATGATGATTATGGCCATGTTTGGATGGGAAATGAGAGGGCATCCAAGATTGTGGGCATATGAGATATTTGCTTGGAAACTGGCATTGGCTATAAGTTGTGTCTTAAAGATGTCAAACTTGTACCAGATATTCGTCTTAATTTGGTCTTTGCAGGCAAGCTTGATGATGATGGTTATACCAACCAATTTGGTGAAGGAGAATAAAAGTTCACCAAACGCTCCCTCGTGTTAGCTAATGGGAGGAAAATAAACACTATCTATATGATAGAAGCCAAGATCAAGAAAGAAGATGTGAATGTGGCTCTAAAAGATTCTGACATTAAAATATAGCATAAAAAGTTTGGTCACATTGGTGAGAAAATTTTAGAAACTCTTGCTAGAAAATAATTTCTACCTAGCTTTGCGGGTTTGTCCCTCAAGACTTGTATTCATTACTTAGCTAGAAAGACACACATAGTAGCTTTTAAAAGTTTTTCTCCATCTAGAAAGTCACAATGATGTTTGCATGATGTAAGTATATTAATAGGAGGTGCACTTTATTTTGTGACTTTTATTGATGATTACTTTAGAAAAGTGTGGGCCTTTACTTTGAAATCTAAAAACTAGGTGCTTGATGTGTTTAAGTTCTTTCATGCTTATGCTGAGAGAGGGACAAAAAGAAAATTAAAATGTGTCAGGGCAGATAATGGTGGTGAGTACAGAGGACCATTTGAGTAATATTGCAAATCCCATAAAATAAGACTTGAGAAAACTGTACCAAAGACCCCATAGCAGAAGGATGTAGCAGAAATGATGAATAGAACAATTGAAGAGAGGGTCATATGTATGTTTTCTAATGCTAAGCTTTCTAAATCTTTATATGCGTAAGATATGCGTACTACAGTTGACTTGATTAACCTTTCTCATTCAGCTCTATTAGATGGTAATATACCTGAGAGAGTTTGGACTGGGAAAGATGTTTCTTATAAACACTTGAGAGTGTTTGGTTGTAAAGCATATGTTCATATCCCAAAAGATGAGAGATCGAAGCTTGATGATAAAGCCAATGAAAGCATTTTCTTAGGCTATGGGCATGAAGAATATGGGTACAAATTATGGGATCTAGTGGCAAGAAAATTGATCAGAAGTAGAGATATGTTCCTTGAAGATCAAATAATTTGTGATGCAGAGAAGAGTGATGAGCCTCAGTCATCTCCAAAGATTCCTATTATTCCAAGTTCAGTTTCTCCACTTGTAGTTCATGATGATCATAGGGGAGTTGAAGAGGATAATAATGATTGTCCAGCAGAACCAGTTGACCAAGTACCTTTAAAACCACCTGCACCACCAGTTGAACCAACATTGAAAAGATCCACCAGATAACGGCGACTTTTCACTAAATATCCTCCACATGAGTATGTGATGCTTAGAGATGAAAATGAGCCAGAATGTTTTGAATAAGCCATATCTCACCATCATAAAAGTGAGTGGGTTAAATTCATGCAAGAGAAGATGAAATCCTTGAATGAGAACCACACTTATGACTTAGTGAAGCTCTCTAGAAGAAATAGGGCATTGAAGAACAAATGAGTTTACAGGTTGAAAACTGAAAATAACTCACAACATCAATACAAGACTAGATTAGTTGTGAAGGCTTTCGATTAGAAGAAATGTGTTGATTTTGATGAAATATTTTCTTCTATGGTGAAGATGTCGTCTATCCGAGTTGTTATGGGATTAGCAGCTAGCTTGAACTTGGAGATAGCACAACTTGATGTAAAGACAACTTTCTTACACGACGACTTAGAGGAGGAAATATACATGGAGCAACCTGAAGGGTTCAATGTCAAAGCAAAGAAGAACTTGTGTGCAAGTTGAAGAAAAGTTTGTATGGGCTAAAACAGGCACCAAGACAGTGGTACAAGAAATTTGATTTTTCAATGAAGAATCATAGTTTTAGCAAGACTATATGCGACCATCATATTTTTGTGAAGAAGTTTGGTGATAATGATTTCATCATTCTTTTGTTTTATGTGAATGACATGTTGATTGTTGGCCAGGATGCTAGTAATATAGACAATCTGAAGAGAGAGCATAATAAGTCTTTTGCAATGAAGGACTTGGGACTGGCGAAACAGATTCTTGGCATGAAGATTTCCCGCGATAAAAAAGTTGGAAAGTTATGGTTATCCCAAGAAGTATATGTTGAAAGGGTTCTTAAAAGATTTAACATGGGCAAGCCAAATTTTGTTTGTTCTCCACTTGCAGGCCATTTCAAGCTTAGTTCTGAGCATTGTCCTACAACTGAGAAAGAGAAGCCAGAGATGAAATGAGTTCTTTATGCTTCAGCAATTGGTAGTTTGATGTACGCCATGATTTGTACAAGACCAAATATTGCTCATGTAGTTTGTGTAGTCAGTCGATTTCTCTCCAGTCCGGGCAAAGAACACTGGACAACAATAAAGTGGATTCTCATATATTGGTGACAAACATGTGTTACAAGTGTACACGAATACAAATATGGCGAGAGATATTAATTCTAGAAAATCCTTATCATGATATTTACTCAACTTTGCAAGGGGAACAATCTCATGGCAATCCAGACTTCAATAGTGTGTTTGCCCTATCTACCACTAAAGCAGAGTATATTACAATCACTAAAGGTTGTAAAGAAACTTTGTGGATGAAGAATTTCCTATAAGAGATTGTTGTGAAGCAAGACAACTTTATTGTGTACTGTGACAGTCAGAGTGTCATTCACTTGGCAAAGAATTCAACATATCTTTTGAAATCCAAGCATATTGATGTGAGGTATCATTGGATATGAGATGTGCTTGAGAAGAGATAGTTGCAACTTGAAAAGATACACACAACGGAAAATGAGTCAGATATGATGACAAAGTTATTACCTAAGGAGAAGCTGAAAAACTGTATGCAGAAAGCGAGTTTGGTGGTGCCTCCGACATGATCTGGAGGGGGATATTTGTTGGATCCATCTCATTTGGGTGGCCTAAGCCCAAATTTAAATAAGTTTAGGCAATTAAGTAATTAAAATACATTGAGGGGCTAAGTGAAAATTTACATGCAATTTGACTTTTAAAAGCAAGTGAACGTTGCTGCCTGTGCGTGCAGGAGAAGCCGGAGGTGAAACAAAAGCCAGTAGAGGTTTTTAATTTGGGAATAGTGATTTTAATCTTGGCAATTTTAATTCCATTTTTTCTTAAATCTTGAAGGTAAGTTCATGGCATCGCCCTCTACAATCTTAGTGATCTTGATTTTTATTTTATCATTTCGTTGTCTATTATTTATGATACTCACTTGTTAGAGAGATAATTATTAAGTTGTTACTATAAGTCAAGAATATTGAGATTTTTGATATTGATAGTCTCTAGTATTATTTAGAGAAGAATTTGTGTTGTAATCTCATTAATATAATGGAAGATTATATTGGACTACGGTCCCGTAGTTTTTTTTACTTGAGTTTTCCGCATAAAAATTTATGTCTCTTGTGGTTGGTTTTTACTTTAGATTAATTGTTTTATTTTTCTACCTATTTATTTATGGTGCACATCCTATTTTAATCACACAAAAAGAGAAAAAGTTTCGTTTCTGCTTAATTTTCAACTGCTTGTGTGATTCTCTTTCCCAACAGTTGCTACTCCCCTTCTATTGATACTTCCCCTCTATAAGACCTCGAAGTAAAAAGCTTCAAAGTATTCTTTACTTGCTTAACTCTTGAGATTTTTCTCAAGACATGAGGTATGTAATTACGCAAGATAGTGCCTTTATGCTTCTTGTGGAATCTCAGCTCAAAGCATGGGACTTGGGGCTTAACCATAGTGTTGCCTTTATTATGAACCTCATGCTCTGGGGCTGGTTTTGTCCCAAATCTCCATTTTATTCGACAAGAATCAACAATCTCTTCATTCTTCTCAACAAAAAGTGAAACTTTGGTTTCCTTCTCTGTCAAACAGATATCGATTCTATTCACATTGGGAGGGATTTTGTGTTCAAGATAAAGTTGTGCACTAAGAGTGTTTTTTTTGTTGGGGCCATCATCATACTCTTCAATGACAGACGTTTACTCACTAAAAATTCTTGCGACAAGGCTTCTGAATATATGATCAATGTAGGCACTAACCTCAGGAGGCAAGAACTGACGAGCTTAGGATCGAATAAGCATATAAAGGTAGCTGCTGCAGATGCTACAACAGACATCATGGTCGTTATGGATGGCCTCTAGTCCTCTACTCTTTAATTTCAAATTTTAATAATTTTTTTTTATAACGTATTAGCTTTTACTGTTTAAGTACATTTTGTTATGCTGCCGAATTTAAAAAATATAGAAAATAATCTTTCGAATTTCAAATTAATTAGGTTCTTATATCTCCGTTGTGACTAAAACTGAATGAATTAAATCATTATCGTATCTATATAAGGATACCTCTATTCTGTTACTCAAATTGTATGAAATTGAATGAATTCTAAAGATCATCGATCCCTTGCCAACTTTGCGAAGTGGAAAAAATTTTAATCTATTTGTGAGATTTAAGTAAATTTTTTAGTTTTATTCTTGTGAGAATTCAAACTTCCAGTTATGGCTTCAGACAAGTTTAAAAGTCTTTTATTTTATGTTATTTTTTTTTAATTATTTAGCATAATAACAATTCAATTCCATACCAATCCATATGAATGTGGTTGAGACTCCAGACTCCACCCCCCCCCCCCCCCCCAAAACAGAAGTCTCAAATAAATGGCACCCAATTAATCATTTAGCTTAACAACAACCAAATTTCTAGTACTACGTATAACTATTTCTTTCTCTTTTGAAACTAGCTTTAAAAATAAAATAAAAAAAGAAGAAGACTGATTGGAGAGAAAATTTTTGAATTATGGAAAGTATAAAAACCTAGTTTTAGGAGGGAAATTTTAGTTAAACTTGAAAAATAGCCAGGGAACATGCATACGGATTTAAGAGAGGGAGAGAGGGTCAATTCTAGTTAACTTATTTTCCAAAATGCTTAGGGCACCCAGACACCGCCATTGAATAGGTTGAAAAATATTGAAGGGACCAAAAAAGTCACCCGGAACATAACTGCCCCTTAATTCACCTCCTCTGCTCCCCGCCGATATTCACTCAGAATGAAATCACTTGTTTTAACTTAAAATTTTTAATTCTGAACCTCAAAAAGCCAGAAAAATAAGATAATGCAATTAAATATTTTTGCACTGGCATGGATATATAAATAAACAAGGGCCCATTGCAATAATTTCGCCTGAGGTCCCGGGTAACAATGAGCCGTATTTGGTTAAAACACACAGCAAATATGTAAGAAAGAAATAATTATCATTAAACAACGTAAAACAAATAGGAATAAATAATATTCAGCATTGGTAAGCAAATAAAGAAACTAGGATTAAAAAACATACACAATAGATCTCCGAATGGCCTTTCCGCAAACTTGCTCCTAAATTATTTGATGACCTGAAATGATCAGAACACACAACCAAGTGCACGCGGTAAATAAACTTTTCATAGATAATATCATTTTCACACATTATATGCGACATAGATTTCAAGCCAAACCCTGTCACTACCGGACATTTTTTGAGGAAACGAAATACCCAGATATATGTTATATATCACTAAGATAAGTACCAAGTGAAACTAAGGAAAAAAAAAAAGCTACTTGCAGACTTCCATACAAATCTATTGAGTCTCCACTTCATCGGTTTTCTCAGAAAGCTCTTGAATATTTTCTGCTCCCCTTGCTGTTTCTTCTGCTTCTTTAGCTTTACTTTCACCAGTTTCCCTCTTCTTTATCTGAAGAAACTGAATTAGCCCACTAAGTGCAATTTTGGGCACCTCATCCCTCATCAGTTGCTCAGCTACATCAGCAGGAGTCACCTCTACTTTCTCTATCAACTCTTCAACCTCCAAGAAAAGTGGATGCTCGGTGATCCCAAGGTAGTTTGAGGCCAGCATTTTGAATCCACATGGAGTGCAATAGGACATATGAATGTGCACGTCCATACGGCCTGGGCGCAACAAAGCAGGGTCAAGTCTGTCTTTATGATTAGTTGTGAATATTATGATCCGCTCATCTCCACAACTGGACCACAATCCATCAATAAAGTTTAGCAATCCTGATAAGGTCACCTGAAACTGAGGAAAATATGTGATATAAGTCAGGGATGTATAGGTATGATTCGCAAGAACAGCCTTAAGAGCCGTAGCACTGGTCTAAGCATTATCTTTTGAAACAATATCTATATAGTTGAGTGGTCTATTATCTTGCAAGAGAAATGTTGCTCCCAGACAAATCTAAACCACCTATAAATATAGTTTGCCACATATCACTTATCTGCATGCAGAGTTTAGAAATCCTTGCAATGACAACATAAGTTGCATCAAATCATAATATGGCACGCTTTACCCCTCCAATTTCCTATTGTTTCCCTTCTAGGAATAGGGATGGCAAAAATATCGGGTTCCACAAAGATTCAGAAGATACTAATTCAAAAAAATATGGATTTACACATTAAAAAATGTCGATCTAAATGCTAATATTAAAGATCTGTGCGGATCTGGATTTAGATCTGGGCACAGTGTAAGTGTATTCGGAAAGCCAAATATCTGAATCCGCATATCTTTTAGTTTAAATATTATTTATTAATTAAAATTCAATCAGCAAATATATAAGTTAAATGACTTAAATGAAAAAAATCTAACCTAACCTTAAAAGTGAAACACACCTGCTTGAAATCTAGGCGGATTTATGATGTTTTTATTTGAGAATTTTTGGTGTTGTCAGACTGGCATAGTTGGTTTTATATTATTCTTGAAGTTTGATTTATATTGTAGTATTTTTGTTTGTGGATTTGTAGTGTTATTGTATGTTATTCTAATGTTGATAGTTTAATTATGTTGGATTTTATTAGGTAAATTAGTTGAATTCTTTTAATTTTAATTTAGTATTATGCAGATTGTTGAGTTGTGTTCCACATTTGCTAATAAAGGTGACTTACTGGGGTTTATAAGTGGGATAGGTCACTTCATCTAATAGACTAGTCATTTGGGTTGAATGCTTAAAAATCCTAAGTTAAGCCCCCTAAAAAGTGGTATTAGAGCCAAATCCCAGTAGTCATAATGTAGTGGTGGAACAAATATGTTGGACGAAAGAATTGGGCCCCGCGGTCGTTTCATTCGAGGGGGGATTGTTAAGTTGTGTCACATATTGACTAGTAAATTAGAGTTACTTGGGTTTATAAGTATGATACGCTACTCTATCCAATAGGCACGGTCCTTTCGTCTGGGAGGAGATAATTGAGTTTTGTCTCACATTAACTAATAAAGGAAAGTCACTTGGGTTTATTAGTAGGATAGGCTACTCCACTTAATAGGCTAGTCTTTTGAATTGGATACCTAGTATTCCTAAGCCAAAACCCCAACACGATTTCAAATATCCAAAAAATCTGCCCACAAACCGCACACGTATTACAAGCATCTGGATCGACATACTTTTTTTTGAATCTAAATGTAGATGTGGATACCAAAATATCGATGTGGATCCGGATGCAGAAGTACCTATATCCAAATCAGGTCCAGCTTTTGCCATTCCTATCTAGGAAATTAGTGATCGGAAAATGGGAGTCCTATAACTATGAGGAAGAGTCTCTAGAGGAGTCGATTTGTTCAAAATGAATAAGAGAAATCCTCTGGAAACAGTCACAAGAAATGCTACCTTTGCCAATCCTAGAATAAGAGTATTCAATGCTGATGCTATCATATAATTTCAGATCCTCTGGGGTCTCCCCATCGGCGAAAGTCCCAAAAATTACTAAAAACCACTCAATGAACACAATGTAAACGAATACGGATATAATTGACAACAAATTCCTGATTTCCAACTTCTACACTGGTGGTAAACATACACCAGATAAGCTTAGCTAAAATATGAGACTCATTTTCACCATGGACGATAAAGAAGGAACATGATATTGAAAATCACAGTATTAAGAATCATTAAATAAAGAAATTAATAGAGGAGAATAAGATCACCCGATTTCCTTGATTACATGCAGAACGATACAAGTCGGGAATTGCAGCTTTGGCCTTTGCAAGCCTGTCCTGCATTTCAAGGCAACAATCAATGTCCTCCACGACCAGAATGGACTTATTCTCTGTGGCAATCAATATCTGCCTTAAATCCTTATTTCCCTCCACACTAGACAGCTCCAAGTCATAGACATCAAAATTGATATAATTAGCCATGGCAGCAATCAAGCTTGATTTTCCGGTCCCTGGAGGACCATACAGCAGATACCCCCGTTTCCATGCCTTGCCAACTCTCTTATAAAACTCTTTCCTCTTCAGAAACCTCTCAAGATCATCCATTATCATCTTCTTCATATCAAAATCCATAGCTAAGGTATCAAATGTGGCTGGATGATCAAGATTCACTGATTGCCAAATTTCTGTATCTCCTCTATAAGGAAACAGTGTAAAAAGCTTCAAAGTTTTCTTTTTCTTGCTTAACTCTTTAGATTTCTTCAAGATGTGAGGAATGTAAGTACGCAAGACAGTGTCTTTATGCTTCTTGTGAAATCTCAAAGCAAAGAATGTGATATTTGATTTAACCAAATAATTCTGATTATTGTGAACCTCACGCTCTGGGTCTGGTTTGGACTCAAACTTCCATTTTAGCTGAACCCCATTAAAGACATCAACAATTTCTTCATTTTTTTCAAGAGAAAGTGAAACATTTGTTTCCTTCTTTGCCAAGTTGAGTTTAATTCTTTTCACATAAGGTGGGATTTTGGGTTCAAGATAAAGCTTTGCAGCTTTAAAGAGCTTGTTTTGGTTGAGGCCATCATCATATTCTTCAATGAGCAGAGTTAACTCATTGCAAAATCTTGCTATTAAGTTTTTCAGTTTAACATCAATGAAGGCACTAACCTCATGAGGCAAGTAGTGACGAGCAAATGATTGAACGAGCATAAATGTAGCAGCTGCAGATGCTGCAACAGACATCATGGTCGGTAGGGATGGTATCTGGGCACTGTCAAAAAACATTTTTTTTTTTTTTTGCCGTTTGGTTTGTGGGGAAAAGAATGGTTTTTGAATTGGTTTTATTTCGAGAAAGTGAACATGATTGAGTTAAAAAAGAAAGAAAATGGTGTGGAATTGAAGATGTTTTAAGCTATGAAGGTTTTAAAAAATGGTAGGAGTGAGGTAAATGCATTATGGAGAAGATTTGACTATTTGTCGGCAGTTGAGTGCAAAGCCAAAAATAGAATAATTTTCTTTCTTTAGGTTCGATTGGACTTGCCCCTCACTTCCTCTCACATTGTTTCTTTTTTTAGATTCGATTGGACTTGCCTCTGACTACCTCTCACTTCGACCCTTTTTTTTAGGTTCGATTGGACTTGCCTCTCACGTGTTTGTTTTTTTAATTGAGTACTTGTTTAATAGTAATAAGTGATGATTTAATTTCATAAGTTTTTATTTAAATTTTTTTATCTTTTAGTTATTTTTTAGTGGAATTTTAAAGATTAAATAAGTTACTTAACTTCGACTATCAAAACTCATATTTTAAGTTTTTTAAACATTAAAATATTAAAAATATTATTTATTTATTTAACAATTTTATTTATTTTTTTCATGACATAATATTAAAAAGTTTATCCATTAAAGTAATTTTGTAAATTTTAATAAATCTCTCATTAAAAATCAAACAAATAAATTTTTTTGGATATAAGTTTTACTTGTAAAAGTTCTATTTAAATAAACTTTATTTGAAAAGTTGTATCAAACAAGTTACTTGACTTATTTAATTAAGTTAATTGAAGGTATTTATTTTTATATTTTAATAAAACTTTTTAGATAATTTTGAATTAATAAAGTAAGTCAATTTTTTGACTTTTTATTGAATAGAGAAATCTAAATAAGCCAACTAATTTCTAATAGAAAACATATCTCTATTTTATTATTTATTTTTCATGTCTATCCCAATATCCACCCATCTATGTTTACCCATTAATAATCTAATCTTTACTTTTTTTAGTAGTCTGGAATCCCTCGTCATTTTGCTTCTCTTATCAAGTTCTTAAATCTCCCATTATTGGTGATCGAAAATATTGTTTTTAAGCTTTCTAATGTAATTATATAATTTGTTTGTATAAAAAAATTATATATTATAATTTCAAAATCATTATGTATTCACTTGAATATGATTTTGCTTATATATAATAAAATATTATGGTATTTATACTCGTTGATATTTATTACACACACACGCACTCTATATATATATATATATATATATATATATATATGTTTACATTCAAATTTAATAAGGATACAAATGTAAAAGTCTATGGTTTTAGTTTTTAAGAAAAAAAAGCAATTTATTACTTATTTTCATATATTCACACAAAAAAATGAAAATATTATTCATATCCATATCTTTACATCCATTTAAATTTCATACCAATTCAAGTATATTCAGATTTATAAAAAAACAAACGACACCTACATTTTACTTCTATATATGTTTAAGAGATCTCACTCATTTAGAACACTTAGGATTTACTCAATGGTTTAGTCTCACTTTCACCGGGCTTTTTCTACTATTTATAAATTCACCACCATCAATGTGAAATAACTTTAACAATCTCTCCTCATACTTCGAATCTCCTTATCAAATGGTTGGGCTAAAATTATTGGTGAACCTAAACTTTAATACTAGTATTAGGTAGTCTTAACCGCAATACTTTGTTATGATTATGATAATTTAGCTGAAACTTTTCGAGTGAAAGACTTGGAAAGAAATTTCAATCCCCAGGAACTGTAGCGTTAAGTTAAATTCATTGTCTTAGACTGGTTAGCAAAGAAATGAAAATTACTCGAAAACGAATATATTGACAAGTCCAGTGATCCTCTTTGAAAAAAAAAGGTTAAAAAAAAATGTATTGACAAGTGCAGGGTTAGGTTATGATTTTACAAATAATGCTATTAGTTATTTGCAAATGATTCTGAAAGGCAAGAGTTATTTGCAAATGATTCTGAAAGGCAAGTTAAATTTTGTTCTTAAGAAAGTCTCATTAAAGTTGGTTGATTAAAAAAAGCATGGATCCGATGCTGTCCGTAAGTTGGAGCATCTCCAAACATAGCAGGTTCCTTCTTTCTTTTTTTAGTCTCTGTGAACCTTTCATTATAACTTTCCGTTACTTTTTTTTAAAGTGGCTCCAGTGGAGTGGATAGGGAGGGCCTCACCTTTCAAGGAATAATCCTGAGATGGTGGAACCCACAGTCTCCTTTTTCTATAAACACTTTCTTCATCCAATGGCTCTGGTTTTTTTTTTTTTTTTTTTTTTTGTAAGATCATACAAGGGCACCGAGTAACATCAAACTTGACCCTCAAAATTCTTTTTAATTAGCTTGGACTTGATAATCTGCCCTTGTCTTTGAATTAGGGAAACTCAATCAGGTGCTTCAGCGAATCTCAGGACCCTCATTCTTCAGCAACTGCTTACCAACATCTACAGGAGTCCCCAATGCATTCTGCATTATCTCTTTGATTTCGGATATAAGTGGAAGGTCTGTAGCTCACAGATAATTGGCATGCCCGGCACTGCCGAGTCTAATCAGTCTTTATGATTCGTCATGAATACGAAGATTCTCTCATGTCCAATGCTGGACCACAATCCATGACCATCTATCGTGAAAGTGCCACCTGTCTAAAAAAAATGAAATGAAATATATAAAAATAAAACCACTGTGTACACGAAGTTTGGCTTGAACTTTAATTGACAATGAACGAGTTGCCTGGCTTGATCGGTTAGGTCCAAGGACATCAACAACAGTGTTAGAACGGTGCGTTTACTTTCCTGTTTATCTACTGTTTATTTTATTGTAGTTAGAATGGATTGGAAAATTTAGATGGATTGAAATTAAAATAAGAATAAATTATTTTTTTCAATATGACATTAGAATGGGTAAAAATTAGAATGGGTTAGAATCCAAATAGAGAATTAGAATTAGAATAAATTATTTACTTGAGTTGTATTGTTTATTTTATTTTATAATTAAAATAAATTATCACAAATTCCTAAAATGACCTTAATTATAATTATATTAAATAGGGGTGGGCATGGGTTGGTTTGGGTTGGATTTTAAGTCAACCCAAACCAAACCATAAAAATTTGGATCCAACCCAAACCAACTCAAATATTTTTAACCCAAACCAAACCAAACCATTTGAGTTTGGTTTGGGTTTGGTTTGAATTTTATTATCAAAATAATTTTTATTTTAATAAAATTTAATTATATCAAAATTATAATAATTATTAATTGTTATTAATTATTAAATTGATATTAAAATATAAAAAATATAGTGGATAAAAATTATAAATTTTACAATAACTTAATCCTTAAATTAAAGAATACTAGAAAATCAAAATAAAGTTTAATCACAAAAATTATTATTTCTCAATAAATAAGAACGTACACTTTAATAATAAACTTTCACAAACATGACATTAACAATCTAATAATAAATTTTGCCACTTTGTTATTTATTTAATTATGCAATATTTGTTTTTATTTATCGTTTTGGTAGTTTTGCGTTATGTTGTCTACTTATATGTTTAATTTTAGGGAGATTGCCAGTTTCCCCCCTACAGTAATCAACATATATTATTTGTCCCACTTCTGCTTTTATAATGGCCAAAAACTCCTCTAATAATATAAGTTTACAATATTACCCTTATTTTCAACTACTCTTTTATTTATATTTATTCTAAATTAAATAAATCACATGAATAGAAACTAAATAAAAAATAAAGCATTAAAAATAAGAAATATTTGTTTTGATATGAACAAAAAAATTAATAATAAATTTTTTTTATACTTATTTATTTTTTGAAAATTTTCTTATAATAAATATATAAGAAAATTATTAGTCAAATGATAAAAAAAATTATTATAAGAAAACTTGATTGACAAATAAAAATTTATTATAAGATAAATAATAAAATATTTTACCTATACTTTTTACATTTAATTTTAAAATATTACAAAATATTTATTATAAGAAAATGTTCACAAAATAAATAATTACAAGAAAAAAATTTATTATTAATTTTTCTACTCATATCAAAATATATATTTCTTGTTTTAATACTTAATATGGGCATTACATTCAATTATTAACCAAAAATTAGCCGACATCTAGCATATCGGACCCAGTCCAAGCCAAGTTATTATTGATCATTAGTAGAGTCTCCTGCTCTTTCTATGATGATCTTTCCATGTGGGAGGAATTATTTTTGTAAATAAGAAAAAAAATTTATGTTATTTACAACAATATTTATTTAATTTAAATTTATTTTTACTGTTATTTTCATTTTCTAACTGTTGACAATTGATCACGCCGTAAAAAATTTAATGGTGGTCTTTCACTTATTTGTGTTAATTTATTTTGTTTTCATTTATTTCATTTGAAAATTTAAGTGTTGGGGTTTTATCTATAACCCATGGGTAAACCATACCCAAACCATAATGAAATGGTTTTCTACATAAAACCCACATCTAACCCATTTTAATGATTTACCCAACCCAAACCATTTAATTTGGTTTGAGTTTGGATAAACTCATGGGTTGTGGGTTTATGTCCACCCCTAATTATATATCTGTTCACTAAGAAAATAAAGAATAAATGATTTCAGCATTTTTATAATCACAACTATTGTAATAAAATAATAATTAGTAATTAATATAATAGAATAATAAAATGATGACAATACTATTATTATATTAACTATTACTATTATAATGATAGTTCTTGTGTTAAAATTATCATTATAATAGTAATAGTAATATTATAGTTATTTTTTATTGTAATAATTATAATTAATAATATTAACAGTAAAAATAATATTACTATTATTATCATTATAAATAATAATAATAATAAATTTTTTAAAACAATAACAATAATAATAATTGTTATTGTTATATTTTTATTATTATTTTAATTATATCTATTATTATAATTATTTTATTTAATATCTGAATGGGGTAAAAAATGATTTTTTTTGTTTTATTTAAAGGTTAATATATCAATTCATTCTTCATTTTCATTCCTTATTTCTATTTCCACAATTCGACCTCTCCTATTCCCAAATTTATGGGTCCCACTCAAAATTCATTTCTACTCCTTGATATTTTTAGTAAGTTTTGTTCTCTTCTTAAGCAAATTTTGATGCTTTTAATATGTTAAATGATTTTGGGCCTCCCTTAACTTTAAAAGTAGGATTGGCCATTTATCGGTCCGGTTCTATTCTATCCCTGAATCGTACTAAAACAAAATTATTATGTTCATTAGAATATAAACTAATACAGACCGAATTAAAATTAAAGATAAACTGAATATGGATGACAATGAGGTAGGGTGGAGGTGAGGAGACCTACCCCATTCCCCACCCCATTAAAAAATTTTACCTTCATTCCCCACCTTATTCCCCAATAAATTTAGTGGGGTGGGGATGGGGAATCCCCATGTGGAGAATAATTTCCTCATCCCCACCATATTTCCCATTTACTTATTTTATAATAGGTATAGATACATGATTTCAGTAAATTAAAAATTAGAGGCTTAAAATAAAATTATCACCATATTATAAGGTATTTAAATTCTTTTTAAAAAATCTCTAAAAGTTTGAAACAATATCTTAAAATGATATCAAAACTGAAAAATATTTGAATTGAGCAACACCTTAAAAGAGAAAAAGAAAACATAACAATGTTTTAAAGTTGAAAAAAATTATATTATAGGGTTTTCTTTTATTCATATTCTATTTATATTACATAAAAATAAAAAAATATATTAATTGACATTATAGTTGATAAAATAAAATTATTAAATAAGAATTAAAAATATATTTATATATAATGGGAATTAGGGTGGGAAGTACAAAATCAAACCCCATCCATTTAAGAATTTGAAGATTATTTTTCTCCCATTCCTCACTTTATTCTCAAAAAATTATTTAAATTTTTTTTTCATTTGGGGTAGGGTTACATGAAACCTCAAACCGAACTAACAAAAGCGAACCATTTGCCATCCCTAGAACTGAACCGAACAAAAGTAATTCAATTTGATTCCGTTCTATTCGATTCGGTTCAATATAAAAAAGAACCCAATTATAAGATTTGAGATTTTGAGCTAATATCTCGTACTTTTCACTTTATTGGAATACACATACATTCGACTGTATTAAATAGCACACTTATATACATAATAAAGTTCACGGCCTCTCTTTCTCCTCAAAGCCTCAGCTCTCTCTCAAAGCCAAAGAAAACCAACTAAAAACAGATTCCAAGCCCAACTTCCTCCCACTCTCAAAACTTTCCTAGAACCCCCATTTTCTCGAGAAATGAACAAAGAAAGTTGAACTGGGGCAAACTGCCACTTCAATCTGCAACAAACTCCAATCTGTAACAAATTTCAACTACAGAGAATGAAATACAAAGATCAGAGACATATTTGTGAAGAAACAAATATGCTCCTAAATATTATATTACAAAATGAATGCATGACCAAAAAAAGAATCAAAAGAGCACTGAGTTTTGTTAACTTTTTATGGCCAAAAAAGGTAGAGAATGTGATAGTGACTAAAAAAAATAAGTATAAAAATACAAAGAGAATCTAATCTTTCCTTTTTGAAGGAATATTAAATAATAATAGATCAATAAATTAAAAAAAATATAGCTTTTAATAATTAAAAAGATAAATCCATTGCACGTGCCTGCATCAAGTGTAAAGTATTCAGCAAATAAAATATATAAAACGAAATAATTCAATAGATATGTATATATAATGAAAAAAAATTATACGTACAAAAGAATATTCAGAATATAAGTAAAGATAGATTAAAATAAATAGATTAAAAGAAAAAGAAGAAGAAAACGAAACTCAAAGTAAAAGAAAGCTTCGAAATCCAAGGATTTTTTTGGGTAAATTTAGAGAAAAAGATACCTACACTTCTAAGGTTTGCGAAAATGGTTATAAAAGTCTTTAAGAGCCATTTTTAACCACAATACCCATTGAATGTAGTAATTAAAAATTGACCTTAAGTTTTTTTAGTTAATATATATTTAATATAAATAATATAATCTATCTAGTAAACTAATAATAACATTAAATAATTTTTAACATTTAAACTAATATTAAGATTTTGAATTATTATATTTATTTTAATAATATATTTACATTTATTATAAAGATTCTAAACAAATCTTTGGATTAAATAGATTTTAAATATCTCCCTATTAATAATATTAGAATTATTTTTTACGTAATACTCAAAATAATTTTAATTTTAATTTTAATTTTAACTTGTTTATTTTAATATTATATTCTATTTATTATTAAAAATTACTCTAATATAATAAAATAGGCCTAATAGAGTGTAAAATATTGAAATATGTTTTAAATATTAAAATTATTTTAAAATTTATATATTATTACATTTATCTTAATGTCATGTCTCTATTTATTATAAAATTTTGAAGTTAATTTTTTCCGATTTATAGAGTCAAATGGTATTATGGTGGAAAGGGGGTCTTAGTGTCCCTTATTGAAAACTTGGGGTCTTGATTAATATTTCTCCAAATGTTGGGGTGTAGGTGTTCTTTTTTGCATGAATTTAATCATAAAAATATTTACCCAAAGGAAATTAATGTTAAATTAGGTCCGATGAGCAATTTAACCAAAATGAATTGTACCGATTCTATTTGAGAATTAGTTTAGAAAATTCATCAAAGTTGATCGATCTTAGTTTAGGTTTGGTTGATTTTTCAAGGAAATGAATTAAAATCAGAAAAAGAGAATACATAGAATACCTACCAATGAACTAAACCCTATTATAAAAAAATATCGGTCAAGTCAGGTTAAAAAAATTTCAAATCTAACCCGAAAATAACCAGTCATGCATAAAAGAAATAAAGTTGAATGTCTATTCCACATAGTTCAGTTCTTATCTTTTACCTTTATTATGAATGAAAAGAATGGCTGCTGATAGTTGCCTACTTGCCTGGGTAACAATAATGAGCAACGACGAGAGGTGGGCGGTGATGATTAAAACAAATGAGAGCCAACGACCACGAAGGTTAGATGACGACTGTGAGGACGCGATGAACTGGATGAGAGGTAAAGCGACGAATCAACAATGATGGCAATATGGGTTAGGGGTGTTTTGAATCCAAATCTACTCAATTCATCTTATCTATGGAAATCTAATTCGTAAAAATTTAGATTGGTGGATTGGATTGAACTGAAATTTTAAAAATCCGCAGTCAGTCGATTGGATATGGGTTTACTTTTGTAAATCTGGAAAAGTCTGCAAATCTGCAAAAAAAAATGAAAATATTTATTTAATTAAAAGATTATCTTGTAAATATGATATTAGTACTTACTAATAAATAAATAAGTTAAAATATAGTTATATTAACACCATATTATATCTTATCTAGTAATAATATAAAATAAAAAATAATTAAATAAACAAATATAGTTTCTTAAACAATTAATTTCATGTACTAATTTAAACAAATGAGATTTTCTAGCTTTATTTAAATAATTAGTTTATTTAAATTTTATTTAATTTTGAATTTGATCGGTAGTATAATTATTTTTATAATTATTTTTTATTTAACTAGCTCGTAATTGAACAGAATTAAAAATTTTTAGTCCGCAAATTAATTCGTAAAATGATGGATTGGATATGGATTGTGTCAAATCCACATTCAGTCCGCAAACATATGGATTTGATTTGGATTAAATTTGACCCATCCATGGATTGTATTAAATTAAAAATTTATAATCCGCAAAATCGTAAATCAAATCTACATTGATGTCCAATCCACAAAAACCAATCCGCGAACACCCCTAAATTATGAGTAAAGTGAGTTAGGAGACCATGTATAAGAGAGAGTTTAGAGGATTAGGGTTTCTTTTTCATTTATATATTCTTCTTTTAATTATAAAATAATGTGAACTGAATAAGGACCGATTGGTTCTTTAAAAGAAAAATGTGAACTCAATGATTAGTTCAGTCGATTCCAAATTGAACTGAATAAGAACCAATTGGTTCGTTCATTTAGAAATCTTTCAGCTTTATCCTTTGGTTCGATTCGGTTCAATTTGACAAAAACCCAACCAAATGCCCACCTCTCCTTAAAGGTAAGTTCAATGAATAAGGCTTTAAGTTGGACTATTTGCACCCCTCCAAAATTCTTTTAGAACCCCCCTTTTCTAGTTATACCAAACTTAATGCCAAAAATGCCCTTTATTTTTAATTAAACACATTTAATTTGTGAATCTTTTAGTTTTCTATTATTTTCTCACTCCTTACTAAAAAATTTTAAGGGTGACAAACTTCTTAATAAAAATGAATGAATTAAATAAAATATCTTTAATATTATGAAGTAAAAAGTTCAAGTATGAGCCGAAAAAAGAGTTAGATAATTTTGTCAGAATGTATTTTGTTTAATATCAATAGATTATCTTAGTTATTGAAGAAAAATTTATAGGGAATTTGAGAAAAAAAATTACATGTGTGAGTTTGATAGAAGGGAAAATACAAAATTTTTCTCTCTCTTTTTTTTTAAAAAAGAGAGAAAATACAAGAGTTTGAAGTGAGATACAATAGATGTGAGATATATTAGAGTATTTTTCCTTAATGCGAGATATATTAAAGTAGAATTAGAATGGACTGAAATCAGAATGGGCAGGGATGGTAATGGAAAATGAAAATTAGAATAAGTTGTTTACTTGAACTATAGGAATCAGAATCAGAATGAGCTGTATTGCCGTAAATGTATTTATTTTATCTTGGAATCATAATCAGAATGAGTTAGATTGTAACAAATTACTAAAACGTACTTAATGAACTATTGTAATAATTAATATTTTGTGTTTTAATTATTGTGATAATTTATTAAAAAATTGTTGGTATTAATAATTATTGTTAATAATATATTAATTAATTGTAAATTTTTTATCATTAATAATAATAATTATTGTTAATAATATTTTTTAATCAAGGACAAAATGAGTATTTTTTATTTCATGTGGATCAATCGTGGGAATGAGAGATTGATTCCCACCACCCTTGGGAATCGATCTCCTATTCCCTATTCCCAAATTTGGATGGGCCCTGCGATTCTGATTCCATTTCCTACCTCCATTTTGCAAAGTAAATGTTATTAATGATTCTGATTCTAAATTCTGATTCCCTAATTTGGGAAGTCAACGCATCATAAATATGATTGTAATAGGAGAGGGGATTTAAAAAGATTTTGGATGGGTGCCAATATTCCAACTCTAAGACTTTCCCTCATTTTAAAACTTTCTACCAATCTCTTCTGCCAGTTGTGGGATAACCCAACAATCTCACCATGCACATCGGCCCTTATGTCAAAAGCATAAACATTTGCTCTTTCAATTAGACTGATGGCGAAGTTGGCTCTAATACCAGTGTTAAGTGATCTTGAGCCTCTTTCAACTCGGAAAACTAGCTCAAGAGTTGAGACTTTCTCTCACCACCAACGCTTTCCACCTAATGTGGGATAACCCCAGCATAATATAGCAGGAAAGTAAGAATTCAAAACCTTGTCTTTGTGTTTACGGTCAAAAGTATGCTCAAAAGAATTCAATTCTGATTGAATTCTTGTTCTGAATGAGAAAATTTGATTGGAATTAAGTTCCACTTGTCCTGTGATTTGCTTTTGCTTCCATTTAAATTTCACCCCATCAAAGAAATCTACAATTTCCTGATTTTTTGTCATCGAAATAGACATCTTAGTCTCTTTCTCCGGCATGCTCACTTCAAAAACTATGGTAGATGGAGAGATTTTGGTGCCTAAATAGATGTCAGCCGCCTTGTAGATTTTGTTGATTGCCAATCCATCAAATTCACGAATGATCAAAGTTATTTGAGAGGACAAAGACTTGAAGAGGCTTTTTGTACGATCCAAGATATAATTTGAAGTTTGAAGGGTAGCAAATCCAGTGATATGGACAGAATTACTATTGCTGAGCAACGGCAGAACCTGCATTGGTTGCAATTGCTTGTGCAGAGGGCGCATCGATGCTAGAACCTAATTTGATTGAATGAAACTAGAAAAGAATTTCTAAACTTCTAACATTACCATCCTATTTACAATAGACTAGTTCCCCAAAATTCAAGGAAATTAACGTATAGTGAAAGACCTCTTTCCAAAATTAGAACTCTGTGGTAAAAGTCTACTTTCCCAATTTAAAACGGATTAAAGTCATAGAATAAAACTGAATTTGACACAAATAAGTCAGCAAACTAAAATGGAACAAATTTGAAAAGTCGATGAATTTGTTTCCAAATATTCAATTATGTGACTACTTACATATTTTTTGTCAAAATGTGTTAGTAATATACTTATTTTCTTTTATACTTTTAATGAAGGAATTTTCCGTATAAAAGAACCAGAACTTGTTCAAAACATTCATGCTTTAACCATGAAAATGAAGCTCTATATTGCAACAATAATTATCACCTTTTATGTTCTCACATCATACTATTTCCTTTCAATTCAAATCATATAAAACTTTCCTCTGCATCTTTACTTAACCCCTTAATTCTCTTTAGTTAACTAGCTTGGCTTTCACAGCCTTCTATCAATTTTGCATTAAGGAACTGAAGCAGGCCTTTGAGTGCAATCTCCGGATCTTCATTCTTCAGCAACTGCTCACCAACGTCTGCAGGAGTCACCCGTACATTCTGCATTATCTCTTTGATTTCATATATAAGGGGATGGTCTGTTATTCCCAGATAATTGGCAGCCAGTGTATCAAAACCACAAGGAGTGCAGTAGGACATGTAAATGTGCACATCCATGCGGCCAGGGCGCAGCACTGCTGGGTCCAATCTGTCTTTGTGATTTGTGGTGAACACGATAATCCTTTCATCTCCGCAACTTGACCACAAACCATCTAAAAAGTTAAGCAATCCGGAAAGTGTCACCTGAATAACAAATGAAACAAAAAAGAATAAGGCACAGGGATTTTTAGAGAAAGAAATCTTTTTGTTATCATAAGCTGTTGGTTGTACCTGCATTGGTCTAAGTGGTTTAAGAACATTCACTGTTGTAGGCTGAGCTTGTCGATCTTCTAACTCAAGGCTGCAGTCAATATCTTCAACAACAAGTATTGATCGGTTACCTGTACTAAGCAAAACTCTCCTTAGCTCAGAGTTGGAATGGACAGCAGAGAGTTCCAAGTCATAAATGTCAAAATTAAGATAATTTGACATTGCAGCAATCAAGCTTGATTTCCCAGTTCCAGGAGGGCCATACAGCAAG
The DNA here is from genome assembly GCF_022201045.2 of Citrus sinensis. Classification (NCBI taxonomy): domain Eukaryota; kingdom Viridiplantae; phylum Streptophyta; class Magnoliopsida; order Sapindales; family Rutaceae; genus Citrus; species Citrus sinensis. Next base: position 5,545,537 of record NC_068563.1, on the reverse strand, counting down.
TATCCACGTTTCCAAGCCTTTCCTACTCTTCGGTAATAGTCTTTTCTTTTGACAAACCTTTCAAGATCCTCTATTATCATTTTCTTCAGCTCTGCCTCCATGGCTAATGTATCAAGTGTAGCTGGATGATTGAAGGTAATCCAGTGCCAAGAATCCAGTCCAAATCTACGAGCATGATCTCGATTTAAGGAGTACAGCTTCAAAGTTTTATTCTCTTCTTGTGCAGACTTTGATTTCCTTAATATATAAGGGAAGTAAGAATTGAGAACCTTATCTTTGTGTTGCTTATGAAAAGTGAGGTTGAAATATCGGATTTCAGATTGCATCTTTGTAGATTGGCCGGTGTTACAGAGCATGGTCAGAGCTGTGAGGATGAGCACACTTGATAACTTGATAGCTGACGTGTAAAAGATTCAGTTAGCTGAGTCAGCTACTTTGTTAACCAATTGGTTTAGCGTGTATAGAATATAAAACAGATTTAGTTTACTTTGTAACTGAGTATAAATAAAGAGCTGTAAGCACGATTGTGTGGTTGAGTTTTATTCAATAAATTCTAGATTCTTCTTCGTCATTTTTCTTCACTTTCTCATCGTTTTCCTTACTCTCCAAACATATAATTACAGATTCTTTCATGGTATCAGAGCAAACAATGATGAGCTCGAATCAAACCTCTGGATCTTATAGTTTTGTTACTCCTGTGAAACTCGACCAAAATAACTTCATTGTTTGGAGAACTCAGATTTTAACAACAATTAAAGGTAACGGCTTGGAGAGCTTCATCAATGGTGATCGAGCCTGTCCAGAGCAATTTCTTCCATCAGCTGTCACTGGAGCTATTGATTCAACAAGATCAGAGATCGAGAAATTAATCCAGAGTTTTTTGCTTGGGTGAAGACTGATCAGTTGATTCTGAGTTGGATGATGTCATCCATTCAACAAAATTTGCTGGCAACGGTGATTCATTGCTCTACTACTAAAGAGCTTCTGGACACACTTACTAGTATGTTTATCTCACAATCTCAGGCTAGAATAATGCCTCTTAAAATGCAGATTCAAACACTTAAAAAAGGCTCAATGTCAATGATTGATTATTTTGCTAAAATGAAAAGGTTATCTGATAGCTTAGCTCTGGCTGGAAAACCTGTTGAATTGAGTGATTTTGTTCAATATGTTTTGACTGGATTGGATTCCTCAGATTATGAGTCTCTTGTTACGAGTGTCTTAGCTAGAGGTGACAAGATTAATCTTGATGAGTTTTACTCTTTACTGTTAAGTCATGAGAATAGAGTTGAGCAGAAGAGAGGCAAAATTGCTAGTGATGTTACTCATAATTTGTCAGCTAATATGGCACAAAAACAGTTTAATTCTGGAAAAAATGCTGGTGGTAATCCAAGATATAATAATAATGGAACTTATGGTGGAGGTGTCTATGGAAATTTTGCTAATGGAAATGGTATGGGACAATCTGGTGATGGTAATTCAACTATTGTTTGTCAAATCTGTTTTGTACCGGGTCATGGAGCTCACAAGTGCAAGAATAGGTACAATTCTGCTTTTGTACCTTCAAGGAATCAAGCAAGAGGAAATTTTAATGGCAATTTTAGGGCTGGTCAAAGGAATTTTGGAAGGGGATTTGGAAATTCAGGTGGTAGATTTTTTAATGGTGCTTATGGCAGAGGGTTTAATTCTCAATTTGGCAATGTCTTTACTAATCATAATGCTGGAAATTTCAATTTGCCAAGAGGTCCAGGATATCAAAGCTATGTGATGTGCTCAGATCCAGCTGCTTTTTATGTTACTCAACCTAGTAGCTCCACTGGTGCAAGTTCTTCTGCTTCTGGTTTTGGTTTTACTGGAGATTACAGCGGCTGCTCTCCTTCTGCACCCACAGTTCCTACTCCTGAGATGGTTGAAGATCCCACCTGGTACATTGACAGTGGTGCAACTAATCATATCACCAATGATGCAGGTAAACTTCTTGAACCAAAATCTTATAGTGGAAGTGAAAAGTTGCTTGTTGGTAATGGTTCTTCTCTGCATATTAAACAAGTTGGATCAGTATTGCTAGACACAACTACATCTGAACCTTTGTTGCTGAGTCATGTTCTTTATGTTCCTCAAATAACCAAAAATTTACTTAGTGTCTCGAAACTTCTAGCTGATAATAATGCTACTATTGAATTTCTTGAAAATTGTTGTTTTGTTAAGGCCAGGAGTTCAGGGACCATCTTGCTTAAAGGAATTGCAAAAGGAGGATTGTATCAAGTCCAGATTGCATCCCAATCTTCTGATGATAGCCCAGTTTTATTTTGTCAATCTTCTGTCAATCACTTTGAATCTATGTTTGCTTATTTTCCTTCTTTGTCTTGTAATGGTTCTGTTGTCCAGAATAATCCTTCCCTTGTCAGTAATAACTCATGTAAGTCAGCCCTGATAGCTAATACAAGCACTGCTGACATCAATTTGCTTCACAAAAGGCTAGGACATCCGGCTTTTCATACTCTCAAAAATGTATTGAAGGATTGTACTGACTTTTCCTTGAATAAAATCAAACACTTGAGTTTCTGTAATGCCTGTCAGTTTGGTAAAAGTCATCTGTTACACTTTGATTCTGTTCCAACAAAAACAGTAGAGCCTCTTCAACTCTTATATGCTGATCTTTGGGGTCCTTCTCATGTTACTTCAACTCAGGGTTATTCCTATTATTTGTCCATTCTAGATGATTTCAGTAGGTTTACATGGATCTTTCCCTTGACTGCTAAATCTGATGCTCTTCAAGTGTTCATAAACTTCAAAAACTTCATTGAAAAACACTTGCATAGGCATATCAAAACTGTCCAGACAGATTGGGGAGGAGAATTTAGAAGTTTCTCCATATATCTTGATCAATTTGGTATTCAATTCTGACATCCTTGTCCTCATATTCATCATCAAAATGGTAGAATAGAAAGAAAACATAGGCACATTGTGGATATTGGCCTCACTTTGTTAGCCCAAGCGAGTTTGCCACTAAAATTCTGGTGGAATGCTTTTCACACAGCTGTGTTTCTCATCAATAGATTGCCTACACCAACCTTGAATAATATTTCACCTTATCAAAAAATCTTTCATAAAAAACCAGATTACAATTTTCTCAGAACCTTTGGTTGTGCTTGTTATCCTTACCTCAGGCCATATAATAGGCACAAACTTGAGTTTAGATCAGGTAGATGTGTCTTCATTGGGTACAGCTCTCAACATAAAGGGTACCAATGTCTTCATTCTTCTGGTAGGGTGTACATCTCCAATCATGTCATCTTTGATGAAAACTCCTTTCCATATGTGCCTGGCTCAGACTTTTCTTCTGTTACACAATCATGTAATTCAAATGATACAGTTTCCCATTCGTCCACTATCTCTACTCCTATCTTTACTCATTTTCCAGCACTGCAATCTCCTCTGCAATCCTCTTCAGCAAGTGGTTCCTCCGAGTTTTCAACAACAATTCCCAGCCAGGTAAATTCCCCTTATTCTTCTTCTCATACACCACAAATGTCTGATATTCAACCTTTAAATGATACTCAATCACTACCACATATAATACCTGCTGCACCACCAATAGGACATTCTATGATCACCAGATCTAAAGCTGGCATTTTTAAGCCAAAGTCTTATCTTGCTGCTCTTTTAGCCACACCCTCAGAACCTACCTCTGTTTCCCAAGCAATCACTGATCCAAAATGGTTTCAAGCAATGCATGAGTATCAAGCACTTCAAAACAATCATACCTGGGTTTTAGTACAACCATCAACACCTGTCAAAGTAATTGGCAGCAAGTGGGTTTTCAGAATTAAATATAACTCAGATGGAACCATTTCTAGATACAAAGCAAGACTTGTGGCAAAAGGTTTCCATCAGACACATGGAATAGATTATACTGAAACCTATAGTCCAGTTGTGAAAGCTTCCACAGTTAGAATAGTTTTGAGTTTAGCTGTCATGAACAAATGGATCCTTAGACAGGTAGATGTAAACAATGCATTCTTGAATGATTTTTTGGTTGAAGATGTGTATATGGTCCAGCCTGAAGGATTTGTTGATCCTACAAAGCCTACTCATGTATGCAAACTCAAGAAGGCCATCTATGGATTAAAGCAAGCCCCCCGAGCATGGTTTGACAGATTCAAGAATGCTATGGTAGATCAGTGGGGTTTTCTAAACTCTAAGTCTGACAGCTCTCTCTTCTATAAGTGGGAAAATAATCATATCTTACTTGTCTTAGTATATGTTGATGACATAATTGTTACTGGATCTAACTACCAACTGGTGCAGCAAGTAATTCATAATATGCAGACTACTTTTGCCTTAAAGGATTTGGGGGAGTTAAACTATTTTCTTGGGATTGAAGTCTCTAAGACAGCAGCTGGAGTTCATCTATCTCAAGCCAAATATATAGCTGATCTCTTAGCAAAACATGATATGGCAAGTTGCAGTCCAGTTCCTACTCCTATGTCCACAGGGCATCATCTCACAAAAAGTTCAGGCTCACCTATTTCTAATGCATCTCAGTACAGAAGTATAATTGGGGCCTTGCAGTATGTGACTCTAACAAGACCTGAGATAGCATTCTCAGTTAACAAACTAAGCCAATTTCTATCCTTACCAATGACAGAACATTGGGAAGCATGTAAACGACTTTTGAGGTATTTGAAGGGATCCATTCATTTTGGCTTGCATTTTTATCATTGTGGAACTTTACAAGTGAACTGTTATAGTGATTCTGATTGGGCATGTGACAAAGATGATAGAAAATCAGTAGCTGGGTATGCAGTGTATCTTGGTTCGAATGTAGTTTCATGGTGTTCTAAGAAACAACAAGTGGTTTCAAGGTCCAGTACTGAAGCTGAGTACAGAGCCTTAGCTCAAGCTACATCTGAAGTTGTTTGGATTGAAAATCTGCTTAGTGAGTTGAAAATCAAACTTGTTACAGAACCTATTATGTGGTGTGATAATCAAGGTGCCATAGCTTTGGCTTACAATCCAGTTTATCATGCTAAAACTAAGCATGTTGAATTGGACATTCACTTTATCAGGGAGAAAATAGCGGCCAAAAAGATTGAAGTGCAATTTGTTCCAAGTGAGGATCAAACTGCAGATATACTTACCAAGCCACTAACTTTTGACCGCTTCCATTATCTTCGCAGCAAGCTAAATGTCCATCCTGGACAGTTTAGCTTGAGAGGGGATGTTACAGAGCATGGTCAGAGCTGTGAGGATGAGCACACTTGATAACTTGATAGCTGACGTGTAAAAGATTCAGTTAGCTGAGTCAGCTACTTTGTTAACCAATTGGTTTAGCGTGTATAGAATATAAAACAGATTTAGTTTACTTTGTAACTGAGTATAAATAAAGAGCTGTAAGCACGATTGTGTGGTTGAGTTTTATTCAATAAATTCTAGATTCTTCTTCGTCATTTTTCTTCACTTTCTCATCGTTTTTCTTACTCTCCAAACATATAATTACAGATTCTTTCAGCCGGTGTATAAGACATATTGCGTGGATTCTACTTGTCTTGTGACCTGCTTCCATTTGAGCTTCACTCCATCAAAGTGATCTACGATCTCTTGGTTTTTCGCCATTGAAATGGACATTTTAGTCTCTTTCTCAGGCATGCTTACTCTAAACATTTTGGTAGAGGGGGAGATTTTGTTGCCTAAGTAGATATCAGCAGCCCTATAGATTTGGTTGCTAGCCAGCCCATCGAATTGATCAATGATTAAGGTTATCTCAGAGGAAAAAGATTCGAAAAGCCCTCTTATATTCATCAGGACAAACAGCTTAAGTTCATGGGGTACCAATTCTCGGGCTATGGACCGAATGACCATGGCTGAAGCAGCAACAGAAGCTGCAGTTGATACAATTGTTTTGGCAGAAGGCATTTTGGTATTAGAAAATTTCTCAAGGTTCGATGCAATTGTTCTGGCAGAAAGCATGTTGGTAAGGGAACTGAAGTAAAATTTGATATTGGGCGACTTCTTGTTTCACCTTAAAATTGATCTGTTCCAAGGTCTTGAATAGTCACTTTCGTGGAACCTGAATGGAAAAACAAGATTCTTGTGCTTTAGTTGGATGTTTTCTTCCTTCTTCCGAAAAGCTTGTTTTGTCCTTGTCTATTTGGCCTCTTGAAATTGTTTCCATCAGAACAATCTGTGTGGATACACTTGGCATACCTCCATCTTGTGTGCAAACTGCCAAATGTAATTTGTCATGAAGCAAAATAAATCAGAAACAGATCATTTCAAATTCATTTCTGCTTAACTTTCAAATTGTTATTCTTTTTTCTCTGAAAAGAGGTGAGACCCAATTTTTTTAATTCAGGAAAATGACCTAATTCTCAAGCTTGGCAAACTCTCAGAAACGACAACTCTTGGGCTCATCGCCACATTGTTTGTCCACTCTGTAATTCTAATAACAAAGTTTGTTTCCGGACAAGAAGAGATTCTGATCACATTATCACATCTTGCATATATGGGTCCAACAGTAGCAAATTGTAATTCGATGTGCTATTTTGGAATGTCATCGCAGAAATATGAACTGAAAAGTGGATAAATTACCATTAGTTTACAGGTTAAATGTTTCTGTTCCAGAAATTAATTATGAAACTAAAGAAAAAATTTTCCCAAATTGCATGTTTTTGTCAGATTCTATAAAACGGGACTGCTAAACTGATTTTCTCCGTTATTTTAATGAACGAAATCACACTACAAAAGCCAGAACATGTGACGAAAACTCAGGACTTGGTCATGGAAATGACCATTGTAGTAGAGTGGCCTGGTGCGAACTCCAAGTACTCAGAAATCTTCTTCGCCAGCCTCTCAAACAAATCATCCATGATTTCCTCTCCAAAATGACTTGCTAGCATAGATTCGGAAACCGCTCTTATACTTTTGGCAATATTCTTGCCTCTTGTATGTCTACCAGAAGTTAGGCTTTTGCTGCCATCATCTTTATTAGCATCCCAATCAACTGTATGTATATCAAATCGACGGATATTAAAAGACCCTTCTGTTTGAATAACATGTCTCACTTCTTCTGGACTAGGTGCATAATAAGGGAGATTAAACCAGTCCACTTTTGCCTCTTCTACCAACCCCTGAAGAACAGAAAGGGAAATTAGCTAGACTTTATGTTCAGCTTACTGCTGCTTGCCGTTCCCAGTTGTGCATTACATTACAAGCATCAATGGTGAACATCAAAGAGAGGGAGAGAGTCATTTACCTCTAGGACCATGTCATTCAGAGTGACACCTAACAACTCCCAGCCGGTACATCTAGGGTCACCCGGCTTTCTGTCATTTCCAATTATGCTGAGGAGCACATGGCCACCAGAAAGTATCTCTTCTGACCTTGATGTCAGAAACAATGTAAAGTCCCTCTAGAAGAGATCCAAGTAAGCTTCATGTACGCCAACAGGGCTTGTTTTAGCCATGCAAATATGTCCTTTGTTTAATGGAACTCCTGATTCGCTCACAAGCCCTTCTGGTACCTCATAATTCATGCGAAAAACTAACCATGATTGTACATATGCAAAAGTTTTAGTGCCAGTCTGAGTAATGAATAACATACTACTGCTAAAATATGTGGAATAGCTCAACATATATACATAGAAGACTGGCTTAATTAAGCAACGCTCCTGCCTTTATGGAACTGAAAGCAAAGAAGATCAACTTTTAATAGTGATTTCAATTTTTAAGAGGTGCGGTCATTTTATACAGAATTATATATGCTTACGATATTGGTTACCATATTGTAAGGGGTCAAATTTCATGGGCTAGAAAGTGATAATGCAGTAACGTTGAACACCAAATAATAGAGAGAATTATGCAATAAGTGCAAATCAATCTCACACTAGTGTATATGCACTATATAAGCATTAGATATTAACCTCCATACGAGGAAATATTCATATTTTTCTTGCTAACCTGAGAAAGCCAATGAAGACTGTAGGAAGAATGAACAAAGTGAAGAGACTTGTTGGGAAATAACCTGCCATAGAAAGAGCCAGGGATTCCTGCAATAAAACAGGGTCCAAAATTGCTTCCTTTTACTTCTTTCAGTTTCTCATAAAAACCTGGCAATGACTTGAAAATGGTGTTGAAGTCATTTCCAGGAAGATCATTCAAGAAAACCTGATACATTGGTGCCTCGCGATTCAGCCTTTTGCACGTTCCATCAATCGTGTCTATGATTTCCCACAATAGAGAAAGAGTATTAGGTCCTGAAGAACAGCCCAAATCTGCTATTTTCAAGCACTCAGGAAGGCGATTGCAATACAACTTTTTTATGCTATCTTGTAGTATTGGCTTTGCCGTGAGCATTGCTCTTTTCTGTTCCAAAAACAAAAATAAAAGGATATATAATCATCAACGTAGATCATTTTGTGTGAGAATATGGGTGTAAGAGTGAGAGTGAAAATAGGAAAGAGACTTGAATCTTTGAGTTGTTGGCGTAGCTGGTATCTCCTCGGCCACCATTCATGCAAAGAACTTGCTGTACTTCCATTGCTAAAATTATTTCTGGCCTTGTTGAGATGCTACCTGCATTGTCGATCCACCCTTTTATTTATGTTCAGTTTTTTTCAGTCTCCTAGAAAAACTCATCTGATCATGCGCATTTGAGAATATATTTTACGTTGTGATAGATTTGAGGCAAAAGCAAATAACGTACGCCATGTTTGGACTACATGGAGAGATCAGCTGACCTTTCACTGTACGTAAAGCAACCCCTTAAACTTTCTGAAACGAGAAATTTCAATGTTCAACTTTGGCATTAAAAATTGCTACTTGCCGCGTTTAGTATTATGTTACATAATACATTATAAATCAACTGGTATTTGACTCCATCTGTTGGAAAATCGAGCTTGTTAGGTGAATAATTTTACATTTGAGATTAAATTGCGTTCCGAGGAATGCATTATTGTATCGGAATTTGGGAGTCTTTGTTACTTTGCTTAAATTTGGTGGCAATGTCCCCTGCCTCCCCAGCAAAAACATGGCTGGGAAATGACACATATTTTATTCTGGTCACATTTTCAAAGCTTGCTTTGCTCTATTTTGTGTTCTTCCCTCTATTATAAATGTAACATTGTTTTTTTTTTCCTTTTTTCTTTCGTGTAAAAGGAATTCGTAGTGATATGAATTTTGTATTGTTAATTTATTCTGTTTTCTTGGTTGGTAGGTGTTGCAAGGAAAAATGTAGCAAGTCAAATAATGAGAGAATGAGACCATGAGAGCATTCTAGATCAGTTGAAGCTTAATAAGTCTATCAAGTATAGCTATATGAGACTATGAAAGCACGTGAACTTGAGAGTACATGAGCATGAAACCATGAGAACTTGTGAGCATGAGTCCATGAGAGCATGCTAGGTCAGTATGAAGCTTAACAAGTTACCTAAGCACAACTACATAAGAGTACTAGAGCATGTGCGTGAGACTATGAGAGCACGTGAGCATGAGATCATGAAAGCATGCTAGCTCAGTAGGATGCTTAATAAGTTAATTAAGTACACCTATATAAAAGCATGAGAGCATGTGCGTATAAGACCAAGGAAGCATATGAGCACCACCATGGGAGATAAATTTAATTAGAAAAAACCCAGGTTTTGAGTCCAATAACTAGAGACGAGTAATTTGAGACATTATCTAAACCCAGTAGAAGAATTTAGAAGCTCCTGAAGCACAAGACGAGTTTAAAAAGAAGATAAATGCTTGAGATAAGCGTTGATATTATAAAAAGCTCAATTTAAGAAGGAGATAAATATCGATATCATATAAAACTCTTAGTGATAAAGATTATCAGAATAATGAGTCATCAAAGATTAATGATACCTAAATTATATTATGGATAGAAAATCCTTGATGCACAAAGGGACAAGAGCAAATAGCTAAACTTGAAAAAAAAAAAAAAAAATTCGTTGTAATTTGTATTCAATAGTGAAAATTACTCTTTCTATACCCTTGGATGTAAGTTAAGTGCTAAATCATGTAACTTCTATGTGTTCTGATTTTTATATCATCCCATTATTTAATTCTTTAGTTGACCTATAATCAGGGTTAACCTTAGGCACTGTCGTTAAGTGAAATCGAGTGTGTTATCCTATGCAAGGACCAAATTAGGAACTTTGTTTTTAGGGTGAATTAATTTCTTTTATTTTTTAATTAGGACTATATATTACTATGTGAAGTCTCCCAAGAATTTAAATAGACTAGGAATTGGTTACCGTTTTTTATTTTAATTTCTTTATGTTGTAATTATGTAAAATAATTACTAACTAAAGTGTGTGTTTTATTTTCTGAAATGTGTGGCTAATTTATTTTAAATCTATTTACTGTTTGACTATGGTTACAATTTTTACTTTTATAATCATATAATTATTGGATTTTGGATTTTACGAATTAAATTATTTAGTTTAAAATTGGGCAGTGGCAGATATTAAATTAAAAAGAACAAAAATTTAAGGTCGGAAACAAAATCACCTTTAGTGATTAACTTGAATTATTAAATTCAATAGTTTGTATGGCCTGTTTTCAAATTTACATGAAAGGACAAACTTGTAAACATAACAATGGCAGTTCTGTAAAATAATTATAATGATATCTCCGTAAATAAAGCTGAAAATTTTCTCCAAATATTGGACAAGCTATAGCCCGTCCCAGCCAACACGTCGCCTACCCCCTGATCCTAGCATTGTATTTTAGCTCAATGTGATCTTACTTGCGCGGTTGCGCCCGCACGGCGGATAATATGCAGGGTTGATGTGCGCGTTGGCTAGTGCGGGCAATTGACAGTTTGACACCATTGGGGAAAACAAAACTCCTTAAATTTCATGTAAAATTTTAGTATAATTATTTTTTAGTGGGAGCAATGTCGTAAAGAAAATTTCATAACGAGTTAATTTTATAAATAGTCTTTTGCAGTGGGTTAATATTTTTTCAACTAAATTAAAATATTTACAAAATGATTTTTCAAATATCTCTCGAATCTCACACAGACAACTCATACTACTCTTTTTCAATTGAAAAAATAGAGCCCTTTTAACCATCTGTGGCCTCTCAGTTCTTACCCTTGATCGACGCAATCCTCTTCTACTCCACTAAAATTCTTCCTCTTTCTTTACCCTTAGAAAATGTTTGTTACATTGTATAATGGGGCATTAAAATATTATTTACATTAAAATAATACTAATAATTTTTTTTTCTTTTGCTTTATTATAATAATAATAAAAATAAATATAAATTTTTAATATTATATAATATTTTTTATTTTTACATTATAATTTATTAATAAATTTATAATTTATTATAACTAATAATAAATATTTAAATATGAATAAGTTTGAATAATATTAATTTAAAATTAATAATAATATATAATATTAATACAATTTAAATATATTAACATAATATAATATTTCATTTAAATTAACCACAAAAAAATCAACACAGTACAGTGTAGCACCAAATATTGTACAACATTATTATAATAAAGTGTTAATGCAATACAACATAATATAATACACTAACATTAAAATAATACAATACAATATAATATAATACAATGTGTCAAACGCACCCTTAGGGAATTAATTTTTTGGATCTACACACATACATGCTCATATACACTATCACGTTTAATGCATAACAACAAATCACATAAACTTGTAGGCAAATCACATAAATTTATATCCACACATATCAAAATAGTTTTTTCAATATGCCAATCACATAATTAGTACAAATTGATTTTCAGTCTAAAATTTTTGTATGTTAAACTATACATGTTCAAGAATATTTTTTAAATTTGTTTCAAAATAATCGGATAAGAGTTTAATTTATAATTTTTCAAACTCAAATAGGAAAACTTGGATATATTGTTGGTCAATTTTTTTAGCCTTTTAATACAATTTATTTATTTCTAAAAAGAGGGTCCGCCTATATTGCAACGGTTGCAACATACAACAACCTTTGTCATTTTGTGTTTGATTACACTACACTACCTTATATTTTCTGCAAAATTCAATAGCCACTAAAAGTAACAAAATTTTACATATAAGCCCATTTTTGGAATAAAATGACATTTGAAAAGAATTTTAATTTATTATTATTATTATTAATATCATTATTATTATATAAGATTATTTCTATTAAATTTTATTATTTTTATTTATTTTAATTATTATTATTTATGATTATTACTGTCATTATTATTATTAAAATTTATTTCTTTTATTATTTTAATTGTTATTATACTGTAATTAATTCATTAATATTAATATTTATCTTGTTATGATTAAAATTATTTTTATTAAAATATATTAACTTTATCATTTTAATTATGATTAATTATTGTTGTTGTTATTATTATTATTAAAACTTATTAATAATTTTTATTATTTTTATTATTATCATTATTAATATTATTATTTCAGTTAATTTTGTTGTTATTATTGTTATTGTTAAATAATAATTTGGTTTGATTCTAAGTCTAAATTACTTAAAATAATATTATTATATTAATAGAGAATTAATAATATTACTATAAACCATCTTTATTTGAAAATATAATATTATTATATTTATTTTAAAATATTAGTATTATATTTATTTAATATTAATAATTAATACTAATAAATAGTTTATTCTAAGAAAATAGTAATTTCATACTATGTTAATGGTAAAAATATTTCATTTATATTGTCCTTATCAATAATTTTTAATTTATATAATTAAAATTAAAATTAATAAAAAATTGTGATGTTCATAATTAAGAATATTAATAATTATTATAAATTTACAAATATAATAAAATAAAAATTTATTCATTAAATATATTTTTTATTAACTTTATAATTAAAAAACTATAATTTTTTAAATAAAGATAAAATTATAATTTGAAACTATTTACTCCCAATCCAAGACAGCGTAAACATATAAATTGAATTTTAATCTTCATTCTATACTTTTATTTCAGTATAAATAAACAATTTACTCTCACTCCCACTTCTACTCCCACTCCATACTCCCAATTATAAAATTTTCATTCTTCAATATTGTCAGTCCAATAAAAAAAAGCAAACGCTATATTAAAGTATTATAATCCTGCCATTATCTTTGTTCTTACACTCTCCTGGTCAGCTAAGCTAACAAGTGTGGTGATTTCTGGAAATGGCGACGGTGAGGAGAATGAAGCTGGGTTCACAAGGCCTTGAAGTATCAGCACAAGGCTTGGGGTGCACGGGCATGTCCGCTTTATACGGTCCCCCGAAGCCTGAGCCCGATATGATCGCTTTAATCCGCCATGCCATCAACAGTGGCATCACTTTTCTTGACACTTCTGATATTTACGGCCCGCACACAAATGAAATTCTTCTGGGCAAGGTCGGTCATCTTAATTTTTCATAAATTTATTTTGCTTTTCTTAATTCTCCTGCATCTTTAGCGTGCGGGTATTATTTAATTATTAATTCTGGATAGGCTTTGAAAGGAGGGTTCAGGGAAAGAGCTGAATTGGCAACTAAATTTGGAATAGGTATTGTGGATGGTAAGTACGGATATCATGGGGATCCTGCTTATGTGAGAGCTGCATGTGAGGCCAGCTTGAAGCGTCTTGATGTTGATTGTATTGATCTTTATTACCAACATCGCATTGACACTCAAACTCCCATTGAAGTCACTGTAATTTCCTCTCCTTATTGCTCTCTTTTGTTAAGCTTAAATGCCGCATTTTGTATTGTGGGGTTGTAGCTTTGGTTGCGAAACAAATGTTATTACTGTTCACTAATATAGATTTTTTCATCTATCAACTGTGAGTATAAAGTTTTACTTGTTTAGTTTGTTATTGTATTGTATAGTTAGTGATTTTTGTTTCGTCAAAACATTGTCTCAATTGTTGAATGCGTGTGAACATATCCATGTGTAATGCATATCGCAGACCCTTTTGGAATGTATTTTTGTTGAAGAAAAGGGGTTGGCAGGAAGAATGCATGTTAGATGTGTGGGGGTAAGGAGAGGGAAGGTTTTTATTTTTCATGTTAACTAACACTACAGACACTGTGAAGACATGGTCTGTTATATGTGGACCGTGACTCATCGAAGGAAGACGAGATATTATCATATTTAATTATTCTTAACACGAAAGTGCAATTTGTCTTGTTGTATACTTGACTGAGAGACTTTCTGCATCCATGTTTTGAATTACCATGCTGAAATCTGTGTGAAAACTCAAAAAACAACGTTGGATCAATGTTAATGACCTACACATATTGTTGTATTTGTCAGGTAATGAGCATTTATCCTTTTTTTTTAAGCCGCATCTTTCTTTGAAACTTAACGATCTGATAGGGTTATGAAGTTTGATTTCTCACAATGTTTCCTTCTCCCATCAAGTTTCTTAGTTGGACTTTGAAACTGGCTTTATATTGAACATGAAGTAATTCTTTTTTTCGCTCTTTTGAAAGATTGGAGAACTCAAGAAACTAGTTGAAGAGGGCAAAATAAAGTATATTGGACTGTCTGAGGCTTCTGCTTCAACAATTAGACGAGCTCATGCTGTTCATCCAATAACAGCTGTGCAGTTGGAATGGTCCCTATGGACACGAGATGTAGAGGAAGACATAATTCCTACTTGCAGGTGAGGCATTAATGAGAGGAACTCAATTATTTAGAGTTAAAAGGAAATAAGAAATCATGAGTAAAGTATTGTAACATCCGCTAATGCAATGCCAATGGTTCCTCAGGGAACTCGGCATTGGGATTGTTGCGTACAGTCCTCTAGGACGAGGATTCTTTTCATCAGGGTCTAAGTTGGCTGAAAGCTTATCAGAGGGAGATTATAGAAAGGTTTGTAAATCTACCGTGCAAGTACTAATATTTGGAATGCAATGCATCTGCATTTGGCCTAAAAATGTTTTTTAGCGTCATAATTGGATGTTTGCAAGCATGGCAAGCAACTATTCTCCTATCTCATCATTAACCTACAATATGAAGGTGTGCTTTCTGTAGACTATTACCTTGCGTCATGCTATCTTGTGGCATCCTTTTATTACATTGTTCCTCTAACTTAGTGTCTTTCACCTCGCTTTCACCTTTTTTTTTTTTGGTTCTCTTTGTCCATATGTTTGACGATTCTGTATATTTAGCATTTCATGATATTATTATTCAAAAGAAAATTGGGGCTGTGGAACACCTAGGAACCACCCAAAGTGCTGTAATATCAAAACGAGAGTTGCATTTACTTCTGCTTGTAAATGCATTCTATATCCAATATCTTGTTCTTTCTTAATGATTTGATTTTAGTTTTGTTTGCTGAAGTGTGAGTGTTCTAACTTCTGCAGCACCTACCAAGATTCCAGCCTGGAAATTTGGAGCATAACCAAAAGCTATTTGAACGTGTTAATGAAATAGCTGCGAACAAAGGGTGCACCCCATCACAGCTTGCATTAGCCTGGGTTCATCACCAAGGAGATGACGTATGTCCCATTCCTGGAACCACCAAGATTGCCAACCTCAATGAAAATATTAAGGCTCTGTCAGTGAAAATAACTCCAGAAGAAATGGCCGAACTTGAAGCTATTGCTTCAGCAGATAATGTGAAGGGTGACAGATATCCGAGTTCCTTGGGTACTTACAAGACTGCTGATACCCCACCATTGTCTTCATGGAACCCTTCTTAAAATGGATTGCTTTTAGCCATGGCTATTCTGCCTCTCTGGTCCCAGTATGCACTTTCTGAATACCAGAATAAGGCAGTAAATTTGTTATGGATAAGATTGTTTGTTACATAAACTTTCTCACAATATTTTCATCAGAAGTGTTGAGATGACACTCCTTGTATGAATAAATAGAACCGTTTGGCTTCTTTTTGTTACTATTACAATTAAAAATATAGCACTTACATTTTAGTAATAAGATTGGAGCATAGAAAACTTTATTACTTCTTGTCAAACCTACTCTGTTGATTGGAATCTACAACCTATTTCATGAAGATATTTTTCCCATGATATCCCATTTCTTTATCAGAATGAAATATTGGTAGTTCATGAATGATCCTTTCTTTCTGATTTGTGTACGTTTAGCACTTGTAGCATTGCATATTCTCGCTAAAAATTTTACCGCCAATGAAAAAGCATAAACTCCAACTCATCCTGTACTTTTGTAGAATAGAACTTGTGCTGCCACAGGTACTCCCTTAATCTGATTTGTATAGATTTTGAAATTCGGGCATGGGCAAACAGATGTATATGCTTTTCAGATTTAATAGTTGGTATTGTTCTTTGATCTTTTAGTTTGGAATTTGACGCACCCAACTCAGAATTAGAATTTGGCACTAAAGGATATTATGATGTAACAAGATATGGAATTGGAATACATTCCTGCTCATTTTGTCAAAATTGTTACATCATTCAGAATATGGCAATCCCTGTAGTTCTCTCATCCGCTTATCCAAATCTTCGAGAAGTGCCTTCACTGACTAGACTATCCATTAACTTTTGACATCAATGAATCGTTTTTTAAGAAAAATTGAAGTTGTAGAAACAGTTAAGCAAAAGAGAAAACTAAGGTAACTAGAAATGTTCCATTGCATATATGATATAGCAATTTACAAAAGAGACTCATACAAACATATGAACAGAAATGAAAAGAAAAGGGAACGTTCTAATTATGCTATTATCTAAGTACCCTTTAGATCAAAGAGAACTCTAACTCTTCTTCCCTTCGAAACTTCTGTTGCCTTGCAATGAAAGCTTCAATTGTGCGGCGAAATTCTTCATTGCTCATTCTATCTTCAGGGAACGAGCTTTTCACCAATCTTTCCCCAGGATTAGTACTTTTCTTGAACTTCTCAGTTCCCCCTCTCCTCAGTTCCCGGCATGACTTTTCGCAATTTACACGCTTAAAGTTCTCCGATTGGCATCTCCTATAACCCTTGGCTTGCAAAGAAGTGTATGCTTCATCACAAAGTAATTTCTCTGCACAGATGCTCTTTTTTTCTCTGTTCTCAACCTCATACCGATGAATATTTTGAGTCTTTTCACTCTTGTGCACAAACTGTGTGTAGAAATCGTTTGCTGGATCCTTTTTGGCAGAATCCTCCAAGGAAAACTGCCCTGAGTTTGCAAAAAGAATGGCAACAATCACGTTGCCGAGGATGAAGACAAAGCGAGGGCTAACAAGGAATAGTGCGAAATCCTTGAAGTACTCTGCCGAAATCTTTACAGCCAATGGGAGCTGAAGGGTAAAACGTGAGACCAAAATCAGGATAACACAAATCTCAACTATCCTGAACAAGCTTGCCATCTTTCGAATCCGGCGATGCTTGTGGATTGCATTAGCCTTCGCAACTTTAATGTTGGTGATTTCAAATGAATCCATTTGGACACAAGGATCAAGAATCAAAGCTGATTTTGAAGTGAAGTATAGCGTTTGATGTGTTTTTGTTCTCACTAGCAAGACTCAGGAGAGTTGGTTTTGGATCAGGGCTTCTCCAAAGAGAGGACAGAAAGTTGCTACTATCAACATAGCAAAGAGTGACGTGTTTTTGGTGTTCTGATTCATAGAAACAGAGTGGAAAACAGAGAAGATAAAACAGAGGAAACAGAGTGAGCTAGACTGTTCTCTGCTTTTGCTTTTCTCTCTAAGATTTGGAAGCTTGAAATGTTTGTTTGGTCTTGAAACTTGTTGGTTGGCTTGCTATATATAGATAGAAGAATATAAGCCTTTTTCTTTTTTATTATATCAATTTTTTTTTTCTTCATCTAGCAAAGACACACCATATTCCCTATTATTTACTTTACTGGAAAATATGCAAGTTGAGGGATTTCCAGTCCACAGTCCACTGGACCAATGATTTTCTTTTTCTTGTGATATTCTCACCACTTCCAAAAGACTTTTGTACAATTGTAAATTACTCATTTATTTTCATTTCCTCTTTTAGATTTGACAATGAACAGCAAGAATAATTAGAGAGCAACTGGCCAGTCAGAACATTCTTGTTAGCTTATTTTGCAACCAAAAATAAATAAATAAATAAATAATAATAATAATAATAATAAGTGATTGCATCGTCAACTTTCCTGAGAGATTATTGTACAAAAGTTAAGAGAGATAATTGTACATAACTTATTAGATTTATTTTACCCCACTTCTGACATTATATATTCTTATGACCAAACTTTTCCCACCCATGGTATTCAAAATTCAATTATTTATTTTTAAAAAATGAAACAAAAACCCAGGATTATATTTCGAAAAAGGACTGATAACTCTATTTTAAGAATAGACATTAATTGGTTCAATTGATAAAATTTCTTATAATGATACTAGAGGTCTAAAATTCCAATCCTACTTAAGATGAATTAACCACTATCTTTCCTAAAAGATTAAAAGGAAAGTAATAATTCAATGATCAGAAAGATATAATAATTAAAAGACATTAGTATTTAGTAGTACTCCACCTAATCTTGAGCAAAAGTTAAAAATTACACAATTCATCAAAATTTATTACACAATTCATCAAGAAACCCTGAATCCCCTCAATTAATATGATTGATTGCGAATCTCACTAAATTATATTTCATGTAAATTAACAATCAAGTAAAATTCATTCATCGATAAGTTAGCAAGTGGAGTTTCTATAATCTATGTGCTAACATGACAATCCTGATGGACTTGTCGCAAAACCATTGATTGGTTTCTTACAAATTAAGAAACTGACACATAGCACTAAACTGCCTTTTTTTTTTTCTTTTTTTTTTCTTCTTTTTCTTTTTCTTTGATAATTATAGCAGACTTTCACCTTTAACTGGCATTTCGGTTATTATCACACCCACCAATAATGCAGGAGTGAAGCGTATTGGCCTTTTTTTATCCCTTCTACTTTTAGGGTTTAGAAGAATTGATGCTACGTGGCAACGGGTTATTTTGTTTTGCCAAATCTTGATCAATCCTCACTCTCTGATTTTGATTAACAGTTTATTTGTAATTTGATTCATCTTGTTATTTGATTTGATTGTGACAGTAAACGGTTTCTTTGGATTGTGTTGAAAAGATGGAAGCAAAGTAGTGGCGGTCCCATTCCCATATGCTAATACTAATCTTTTATCTAATTTTCCTAAAGTACATGATAGAAATTCTTTAACTAGTTAATAATTACATATGTACTGCAATTTTATAAGTGTTATGAATAGTGATAAAAAGGTACAATAACTAAATAATATTACGGGTCAATTTGATAATACAGTAACTTTAAAAATAATTATTGTTAATTGTGTTATAAAAATAATTAACTGTAAAGAGAATTAGTTAAACATTTGGTAAAATTTATTTTTATAAGTGTTATAAATTCTATTGCTTAAGCCATTGTAAGAATGTAAATAGTTAAATTGGATGTAACATTGAATCTAATTTATTTACACATTTATACAATATTTTTTTATTATGTACATACAATAATTGATAACTAAAATAAACATTTTTAAATTATTAATTTTATTTTGTTATTTTGTTATCTCAATATAATTGGCAATAATAATAATCTCTTTAAATTTAATGATTTTATCATAAGAATGTCTACGAATTTGATCAGTTACCCTTCAGTCTTAATCAATAAAAATAATCTTGGATTTTTATAATATCTATGAGAATATATATATATATATATATGGAATTATATTAAATATAAAAATAATTTTTAAAATCAAATTTTAAAAAGTTTTTCTTCCCATACTTTTCAAAATCTGCAGTAGTATGTAGTGATTTTACCAAAAGTGACCTCTAAAAAAAATTAGCTTTTATCGTTTTAAAATCACTTTTAAATATCTTAAAAGCAATCTCAAATGGGGTCTATGTGATATACACTCTCAAGCACCATACACAAATGATTATTTGGATAGAAATTGTTAAGGTGATTGAAATAAGAAGAAAAATGTTACATATTTAATAAATTTTCAATTATGTATATATTAAAATTCACTTGGATCATTTTATTATATTAAAAAATATCATAACTAAGAATTTGTGAAAAGCTATTGTTAAATGTTAATGTTAAACAAATTTCATAGTTTTAAATTCAACTATTAGTTTTTAAATTTTAAAATACATGTGCTTTTAAATGTGTAAAATATCAAAAAATAAATTAAAATTTTTGTATTGCTTCTTGGTTTCCTAAAATTAAGCTCCATTTGTGATTGATGTATAGCGGTTATAGTTTAATGTCATGACTATAATAAAGTGTTTGGTAAATATTTATAAATTGTAACTTTAGTTTGAAAGTTACAGTATTTTACCTAATTAATTGTTTGATAAACAAATGTATATAATCCTTATTGTGTTGTTAGAATCGTTAATTTTAAAATTTATGTGTGCCACAATCATCAACTTTTATTTTATATCAGTTATAACTTTTAAATCACAATACCATCAAACGAAACCTTAATCTCTAAATTGTCAACTAAAGATCGTAGTATTATATCAACTTGAATCAATACCTATCGCAAAACATGTAACATGTGAGTGATTTGTGTAAATAAAACTTAAAGACCTACATTTGGGGGTGGGGGACCTGTAAAATTTAAGGAGAAGTTATTTTTTTAGCTTTTCCATATTATATAAATCTTTATTTTATGACACATGTAGCTCAAGTGAAAACTACACTATCAAATAATCTATAAAGCAGATTCACAACATAAATTAAGTGACCTTTGAAGTATCAAAAGGGTATAGTGAACTAAAAGAGTTGATAAAGGAAAACGACTAGTTATTAAAGGGAAACTCAAAATAAAAGCCCTCTTGGCAGACAAAATCGAATAAATGATTGGGCTAATTGGGGGTGGCTAATACTCCAAATTGGGCTAGATCTCTGGGCTCCATTGACTCAATTGATTAGATTATCCAATTCGCAAAGCGAAACATAAGGAATCAACTGAAAGAGAATCCTAGTGGGAAACAAAGGTTTAAAAATTAAAAGCTTATTTTGAAGAAAAACAATCATATGCTAATTCCATGTGGAACTAGACAAATGATTTTAGAATCTTTGATGTGGAATAGTTAATTCTTTCAAAGTATAATAAGCTTTCTGATTAAGGCTTTAATGCTCACTTTCTTGCTTGTAAAGACCTTAGATAAGAGATAAGGCTAAGGCATGCAGTGCATGAAACTCAAAAGCTACTTGATCAATTAGTTAAGCTAATTAAAATGCCGGATGGTTTTAATATTTCTTTGTAAGTTTGATGTAACATCGAACTCTTTAATTTTATTTTCTTTTAATTATTTTATTTTAAACCCCTCTCATTGAGAGTGGAGGATGATTCGATAAAACGGGAGCAAGCCGTCCGCCCCTTGATTTTCTATTTTTTAAAAATTAATAACTAATTAAGGTTCTAAAATTCTTAGCATCTTTCAATTATATTTGTGACATAAGTAATGTGAACACGTCTAGCTTACGTGCCCAAAAATTCCAACACGTTGGATTCGGAAATTTTTGAATCGGATTCCACTAAATATGTCTGTTGCTTTCCTTTGTGTCTCTTGATTGATTCTCTAAATCAAGGAACAAGACTTTAGCTTTATTGTTATTTTTCTTTCGTTATTGAATTGTCAACTTAATTTTGCTTGCAATTTGCTTATTCTTTTGGTAGGAGTCTAGGAGTGACAATTTTTGAAATCGATACGTGGCGGTGAGTTATGGTTGAACTAAAATGATACAATTATTAACTGATCAGTTGAATTATATCACTCATTTATCAATCATGTCAAATTTGAATAAAGAGTTTTCAACATGCTAACCTATTTATGACACAATTAACTATTTGATTAATCTTATCATGTTGACTTATTTTTTTAATCTAACATTTATTATAGTTTAAAATTGTTTAATTATATTTAGAGTATCAACGTAATTATGCTCATCTTAAATTTTCTAATATCAAGTAATATAGTATATTTGATTTTCTTATTATCCCTCATCTTTTTGCTTAATTACATGATCATGCTCGCCCCTAATGCTAATATGTATTTCGGCTTCAAACTCTTGAGCCTTAATCTTATAACACGTATCTTGACCTCATACTCTTGGGCCTCGATCTCATTGCACAAACCTCAAACCTTATTTGCTTGGGTCTTAATCTCATAATACGTATCTCGACCTCATAGAATGTATCTTGGTGGCAAACTCTTATCAACTTCTCTCCTTATTCTTAAGGTGGAAGATTACTGATGGTGTGTTTACTTCTTGGAATGATGAATGGGAATGGAGGAATAGGAATCAAAGTTATGTTTACTTGACAAAAATGACTTTGGGAATGTGAATAAATTGTGTGGATCCTACATAATTTGGGAATAAAGAATGGGAATTTTATTCCCATGGGAGGGTTGGGAATGAAAATATGGGAATGAGAATGAAACATAAATTTACTTTTCTATCCTTCTAATTTTTTCATATTTCTTAAATTACCTTATTCAAATCACAAATAATTTTATTATTTTAAATGTCATTAATAATAATAATAATAATAATTATTATTATTAAATTTTATTAACTTTATTATTTTAGTTACTGTTAATTATTGTTATTATTATTTTTATTAATATTATCATTATTAACAATAAAAATAAGGATAAAAATAATTAATTTATAATTATAACAATATTATCATTATTAATGTTGTTGTTGTTGTTGTTGTTATTAATAATAATAATAATAATAATAATAACAATAATTAATAATAACTAAAATAATAAAGTTAATAAAATTTAATAATAATAATGTAATTTTCATTATCTACATACATGTATAAATATTATTATAAAAATGATATTAATTAAAATAATAATAATAATAAAAATAAATGTTAATAATGATAATATTAATAAAAATAATATTAATAGTAATAATAATAACTAAAATAATAAAGTTAATAAAATATAATACTAATAATAATAATAATAATAATAATAAATGTTATTAATGATAATATTAATAAAAATAATAATAACAATAATTAACAGTAACTAAAATAATAAAGTTAATAAAATTTAATAATAATAATAATAATAAATGTTAATAAGGATAATAATAATAATAATAATAATATTATTATTATTATTATTAAATTTATTATTTTAGTTATTATTAATTATTGTTAATATTATTTTTAATAATAATAACAACAACAACAACAACAATAATGATAATATTGTTAATAATGATAAATTAATTATTTTTATTAATTATTAATATTATGGGTATTTTGGTTAATTGATTCTCATTCACATTCCCATTTATTTTGCCAAGTAAACACATCAATGACATTCCAACACATTCTCATTCCTATTCTCATGAAGTAAACGCAACATGAGAGTTTATTTTCAATGATTTTTTTAGTTGAACTTAACCCAATTTGTCTTTTTTTATTTTTGTGTAGAAAAAAAAGAGTAAAGTGTAAAACATCCGACCTGCCGGATTCGAACCAGCGACCTAAGGATGACAGCTTCACTACTACAGTCCTCCGCTCTGCCAACTGAGCTAAGGTCGGCTGATGACAAAAGGCTTTAATTAATTAACATCTATTAGAGTCTAAGAAAACAGTGTAATAAACCAGTGAGAATCATGTTTGGCTAGCAAAATTAACATTTGATTATTTCATTATTTCGAAACTACTTATATAGTTTAATATTCTTTCAAAGGACAAAGCACACACAAAGCAGCAAATGAAAAGGCAGCTTGCGTACAGGCACAGCTGCTAGTGATATGCCTAGCAATCGAAGTAGCAGAAGCAATCAAAACCACGGAAATCGAAGTGGCAGGCACCATGCTTTGCATCCTCCCATTCCTTGCACTGCTTGTCACAGTTTGGTGAGCTGCCACAGAATCCTGACCATGTCTTGCTTCGCTTCTGGCACAGTTTTGCTTCCACCATTGCCATTTCTGTAAAAACATGTACGAATTAATTCGTCAGTCATCAGTCAAATGTTACAATTAATATTGCCTAATGATTAATTTCAATTAAAAATATTGCCCATTTTTATCAACTTATTAGTTCCTGCTTTATATAAGTAAATTTTTATATCTTACTTAACCCAATTTGATGTGATTTTTCTCCTAATTTTGACTCAATATGTGTTTGGAATTGAAGTGTTGTAATTTTCATTTTACTGTTATGTGTGTGGTGTTAGGAAATTGGTGGGTGAAGCAGGACCGCAGCTAAAATGAAATTGGAAATAAAATAAAGAACAAGCACAATAGAGGACACCAGAAATTACGTGGTTCGGCTTTTAGCCTACATCCACGGGCGAAGACAGAAGGAAATATTTTACTAGTGAAAAGGAGTTACAAGTATTGTAGTATTTTAGCTCACTTCCCAAAACCCCAATACACCCAAACTCTCAAATCACTATAACTCTTAAAAATCCTCTCTAAATAAAGAAAAGAACTGAAGAACTCGATGATTTACAAATGAAGGGAGCCAGCGTTTTTATAGCCAAAAATTGGCTACTGTTCATTTAATATTTAATTATTATTTTTATTTTATTAATTTTTCTTTTCTTTTCCTTCTTTGGCCCGGCATCTCTTTTTCTAACTTCATATTTCTTCTTCAAACATTTACAGCTTCTAGATTACGACTCCTCATCCTCCATTCTTCTTTTGTTTTCTTTGTTTCAAAGAATGCAGCAACAGCCGCATTCAAAACAGGGAAAAGTGGTGCCACCTTCTAGAAAAGGTGGTGCTATTTTCCACATTCTCCCACTTGGAGATTAGAGTGAAAAGCAATCAATCTCCACACTATCCTTTCTGCTTCGCCATAATCATGTTGCCTACGTTGTTGCTAGGCCACAGGAGGATCTACTCCAGACAAACTTATCAGTATTTATCGGCTTGGTCAAAACATCTGCTAGGTTCTCCTTCGTATGGATTTTCTGTAAATCCACACTTCCATCTTCCACTACTTCTCGAACGAAGTGATACTGAACTCCTATGTGCTTTGTCCTGGAATGAAAAGCTGGATTCCTTGCAATGTGCAAGGCACTCTGACTGTCACAAAACACAGGAATTTTCTGTTGTTTGTGCCCGAGCTCCTCCAATAATCTTTGTATCCAGATAGCTTCCTTGCAAGCTTGTGTAGCTGCCATGTATTCTGCTTCTGTTGTAGATAAAGCCACAACGGTTTGCAGTTTCGAAACCCAGCTTACAGCTGCTCCCGCAAGTGTAAACACATAACCAGTAGTGGATTTCCTTTTATCAAGGTCTCCTGCAAAATCTGAATCCACATAGCCCCTAACAGTAAACTCTGACCCTCCATAACATAATGCAACATCTGAGGTTCCTCTGATGTATCTCAGAATCCTCTTCACAGTTATCCAATGCTCTCCGCCAGGATTCGCCATGTATCGACTGACTGCTCCCACTGCTTGTGCAATGTCCGGTCTTGTACATATCATAGCGAACATTAAACTTCCCACTGCTGATGCATACGGTACTCGAGACATCTCCTTCCTCTCTGCTTCATTGCTAGGACACATACTTGAGGATAATTTGAAATTAACAGGAAGTGGGGTAGAAATTGACTTACAATCTTGCATGTTGAAGCGCCGCAAGATTTTCTTCAAATAATTCTTCTGTGAGAGCCAAATCTTCCTGTTATTTCTGTCTCGGTGAATTTGCATCCCTAGAATCTTGTTTGCTGGTCCCAAGTCCTTCATTTCAAACTCCCTAGCCAACTGTGCCTTCAATTCTTGGATTCGATCTTTGTTGGGACCTGCTACCAACATGTCATCCACATACAACAGTAAAATGATGAAATCATTATCTTCAAACCTCTTGTAATATGTACAATGATCTGAACTGAGTCTGTTGTATCCAAGGCTCATGATGAAGGAATCAAATCTCTTATACCAACACCTCGGTGCCTGTTTGAGACCGTATAGAGATTTGTTCAACCTGCAAACCAAGTTCTCCTTTCCTTTTTCTGCAAAACCTTCTGGTTGGAGCATATAAATTTCTTCTTCAAGTTCTCCATGAAGAAATGCAGTTTTAACATCTAACTGCTCTAGATGTAGGTCAAATGTAGCACACATTGCCAAGACTATTCTGACTGTTGTGAGTCGAACCACCGGAGAAAATATCTCGTTGAAGTCAATACCTTCTTTCTGAGCATATCCTTTCACTACCAGTCTCGCACGATACCGCTCCACTTGGTCATTGCCATCACGTTTGATCTTGTAGACCCATTTGTTTCCAATGGCTTTTCTTCCACGTGGTAGTGGTACAAGTTCCCATGTCTTGTTCTTGTGTAGAGCTTCAATTTCTTCCTGCATTGCTGTCATCCACAAAGCAACATCTGAGCTGTTTAAAGCTTCATGGAAAGTTGAAGGCTCTCCATCCTCTGTTAGAAGACAGTATGCAACGTTGATCTCTGTGACATACTCCGAGTGCCACGTTGGCGGTCGTCTCTCACGAGTTGACCGACGAACTTCTGGAGCCTCGGACTCAACTGGTTCTTGTTCCTCGTGCTCTGATGCTGCTTCAGAAGAATCTGAATCTTCTGGATTATTTTCGACATATACCGGCACAGTCTCTGACTTTTCTTTTACAGTGCCATTATCTTCATCTTTTCTTTGCAGTTGATCTTCTACAAAAATAACATCTCTGCTGATGACGATCTTGTGGGCAGTGGGGTCCCACAGACGATACCCCTTTACTCCATCAGCATACCCCAAGAAGATACATCTTCTAGATTTTGCATCTAGCTTTGTTCTTTCTTGGGCATTGTACATCACGTACACAGGACATCCAAATGCATGTAGGTAGGAATAATCAGCTGGCTTTCCAGTCCACATCTCCATCGCTGTCTTCAACCCAATAGCTGTAGATGGCAACCGATTTACTATATAACAGGCAGTTTCGGCTGCTTCTGCCCAGAATGAATTGGGTAGACCAGTAGTCCTCAACATAGCTCTTATTCTTTCTGTAAGAGTTCTGTTCATCCGTTCTGCCACTCCATTTTGTTGAGGAGTGTATGCCACCGTGAACTGTCTCTGAATACCTTCTTGCTTACAGAAAGCAAGAAACTCGCCGTCTGTATATTCTCCACCATTATCTGTCCTCAAGCACTTGATCTTTTTACCAGATTCAAGTTCCACCCACGCTTTGTATTCTTTAAACACATGAAATACATCTGACTTTTTCTTAATTGGATACACCCAACATCTTCTGGAATAATCATCAATGAAAGTCACCATGTACTTTGCACCTCCCATGGATATATCCGGTGATTCCCAAACATCAGAATGAATCAAGTCTAGAATGCATTTACTTCTAGCAATAGATCTACTGAATTTTAATCTATACTGCTTACTTATAACACAATGCTCGCAAAATGGTAAACTTACCGATTTGAGCCCCGGAAGCAATTTTCGCTCAGAGAGAATCTTCAAGCCTTGTTCTGACATGTGGCCGAGTTTGAGATGCCACATCATCGTTGATTCTTCTCCATTTGACGCGACACACGCATCAGCCTCCTGTAGTGTTTCTCCTTTAAGCATGAATAAATTAGCACCAATCTTTTCTGCCTTCATCAATACAAGCGCGCATTTAACGATCTTCATTATTCCATTCTCCACATGAGTTTTGTACCCATGACTATCCATTTGTCCCAAAGACAATAGATTTTTCTTCAGGCCATTGACATGTCTTAACTCTCCAATTGTGCGAATTGTACCATCAAACATTTTTATTTTGATAGTACCAATACCAGCGATCTCCAAGGCATGATCGTTACCCATATATACAGATCCTCCTGAGATAGGTTCATATGTGTGGAACCATTCTCTCCTAGAGGTCATGTGCCAGGTAGCTCCCGAGTCTATAAGCCAGACATCAGAAAGTCGTTTTCTGCCTTCTGAAACAGTTGTTGCCTCACTGTAGAGAATTTCGCCATCATTTGAGGTACTTGCTACACACCCCTGAGCATTTGATGACTCAGGTTCTTTGCCCTCTCTTTTCTTCTGGTTACTCCAACACTCCTTTTTGACGTGCCCTTTCTTGCCACAGTTGTAGCATTTAACATTCTTCTTACTTCTGGATTTTGATCTACCATGATTTTGACTCCCACTGGGGCCACGTTCTGTTGATCTTCCTCTCGTCACCGATAGCGCCTCCGCTTGCTGCGAACTTGCTTGTCTGTTTTCCTTGTTTTTTCGCCTGCTCTCCTCATTTAATACGGAGGCTGCAACATCGTCGAAAACTAAACCCTCTACTGGATTGTTGTTCGTCAGGTTGATGATGAGTTGATCATACGAATCTGGTAGACTTTGAAGTAGAAGCTCTGCACGTTCATTTTCCTCTATATTATGACCCAACGTTGTGAGTTGTGAAAATAGAGTCTTCAATGTGTTGATGTGGTCGGTCACCATTGTAGATTCCGCCATTCGAAGAGTATAGAGTTTCCTCTTCAAGAAGATTTTATTGTGTAGTGACTTGGCCTCGTACAATTTTGTGAGAGTATCCCATATTTCCTTCGCCGTATTTTTCTCTGCCACACTGGATAATACTCCATCCGCAAGTGCCAAGTGTAGATCAGAAATGGCATTGCCGTCTACCTCGTTCCACTTGTCATCAGTTATCTCCATGGGCCTTTCTTCAATTGCTGCCAAGCAATTATTTTTCCTCAATACAGCTTTCATCTTCATTTTCCACAACGAAAAATTATTTCCGTTAAATTTCTCAATTTCATACTTTGCCGCCATTTTATTGATAAATACTGTACACAAGCTAGTGTACCACCTTGAATAGTTGTGAGTATGTGTGAGAATGCACACCAGGAAAGTTCCCAGGAAAGACTGGAGGGGTCACAATGGTCCCACTTAAAACCCAGACTCCTTAAGCTCTTATCGCCTTTGTGACAGAACTTTCCTAGACATGTACAGAATCACACAGTTGCTTTACTCACACCACTATTCCCTGCTTTGCACCGCAAAATTCTTGGATCGCTTCCACCGTTTCACGTGAATAGTACCGTATACATGAATAGTACCGTACACCGTATACGTGAATAGTGCCGTACGCCGTATACGTGAATAGTGCCGTACACCGTATACGTGAATAGTGCCGTACTCCGTATACGTGAATAGTATCGTATGCCGTATAATTGAATAGTGCCGTACACCGTATACGTGAATACGTGAACAATTCCTGACTCCAAAAATACAACCAATAGCTCTGATACCACTGTTAGGAAATTGGTGGGTGAAGCAGGACCGCAGCTAAAATGAAATTGGAAATAAAATAAAGAACAAGCACAATAGAGGACACCAGAAATTACGTGGTTCGGCTTTTAGCCTACATCCACGGGCGAAGACAGAAGGAAATATTTTACTAGTGAAAAGGAGTTACAAGTATTGTAGTATTTTAGCTCACTTCCCAAAACCCCAATACACCCAAACTCTCAAATCACTATAACTCTTAAAAATCCTCTCTAAATAAAGAAAAGAACTGAAGAACTCGATGATTTACAAATGAAGGGAGCCAGCGTTTTTATAGCCAAAAATTAGCTACTGTTCATTTAATATTTAATTATTATTTTTATTTTATTAATTTTTCTTTTCTTTTCCTTCTTTGGCCCGGCATCTCTTTTTCTAACTTCATATTTCTTCTTCAAACATTTACAGCTTCTAGATTACGACTCCTCATCCTCCATTCTTCTTTTGTTTTCTTTGTTTCAAAGAATGCAGCAACAGCCGCATTCAAAACAGGGAAAAGTGGTGCCACCTTCTAGAAAAGGTGGTGCTATTTTTCACATGTGGATGGTGATAAGCATTAAGTACCAATGTTTAGTAAACGGTAGCCGTTGTGCATTCAAAATTAAACTTAAGCACGTACTTTTAAAGATACCTTTAGTTGATCTTGGTTTATTTTGAAAACAAAATATGTTACATTAAGACACTCACCAGAGGAAGCGAGGAGGATAAAGAAGGCAAAAAGAAGAGCCAAGGTTGTGGTAAAGCTAAGCAAAATGCTTGCACCGACTGCTATAAAATATTAATTGCCATTATCATAATGATATCCAATGGAATTTATGGATCCTTGTTTTTTTTTTTTCTCTCTTAAGTTTTATCAGATGTTAATTAGATAAGCTTGATGAGATCAAGATCAATATAGTGTATGTGACCGATGTGAATTAACTCTAGTAGGGAAAAGGCATATAGAAAATATGTTAACTCTAATCACGTGTATTAAACAAAATGAATAATGATAAGATGAAGGAATATAATGCACGATTGAGATTGTATAAAAAAAAAATTAATAAATAAATAAAGGCATTAACACAAGAAATTTTCTATATATATATAGATATCTTTTTTTTTTCCCACTATAAATAGTTTATAAGCTAAGAATTCCTTTTGTTTCAAATTCAAGTTAGTCAACACTTCATCTGCTGCAAATCGGCGCTTGCAGCTGTTGTTAATATGATCGATAACTCGACAAGAGATATGATGCATAGCACGCATTACATTTTTGAATCAAATTACACCTACCCACTCGCTACACCAAATGGTGATAGTGGCCCATTAATTTGTACAGCCATATTAATAAACTCTTGAATCTGCCTTGAATTTTTAGAAACATAACAGAAAATAATGGCAAAACTCTCCCTAATTTTTCCACCTTCCTCGCTCCCCTCCCCTCTACCTTCCCTCCTCATACTTCTGACAAGCACACATGCAAGTATCATAAGAAACAAAAAATATGTCTAAGTTCTAAGTTCAAACATATAAAAAAGTGTCAACTTACCGCAGTGTATAAAAGCTTTATAAATTAACTTTATACTTTCAGTTTTACTTTTAAAATTATTATGATTCTACTTCACAGATCCATTATTAACATAAAAACATGAATTGGCAATGACTCAATCACTTTGATAAATCACTTCCCTCACACTCATATGGTAGGGGTTCAAGTCTTCCAATTTGCAACAAATCTTACCTCTCCTAGGTTCAGATTTCCTAATTTTAAAACTAATCTAAAATTATTTTAGAAAAATTCTGATTGTAAATATAAGTAGATTGAATTAGTAGGTAGAGTAAATACGACATAAATAATGAGAATAATGGTGTCATAAGGAATGATGGAATAAAGAATGAAATAAGTGATTTGGTAAGTTATAAAATGTTAATCATACAATTCCATTTACTGTTATTTAACTGACATTATTGATAGAGTGAAGCTATTGACACCCCTTCATTATCCTTATAAAATCCGACGTCAAATAAAACTATAGTTAAGGACAAATAAGTATTAAACACATATAGATTTTTCTTCTAACAAAATACTTATGTTCATAATTAATCCTTTTTTTTTTCTCTACTTGTTATTTCTTATCTAACTGGAATAAATCATATAAATTTAGAATAATCTATGTTTCTTTTCCTATTTGTTATTGATTAAATTTTTTTGTACTGAAGATTACTTTCAAACTACAATATAAAATATGTGTTATTTAAACTAATGATTAACATTAAAAAAATCATCATCTAGAAAACATTTCAATTTGCAAAAAGAATAAAAAAATAATTCAACATTACTTTGAGTTTTAATAATAAAAAAATTAAATGAAAAATTAGAAGAGTGTATTTAAAAAAAATATTTTTAAAAATAAAATAAATATAACTGAAAAGAAGAGTTTTATGAGGAGATTTGAGGGGTGACAATGCTCCAACTCTCATTGATATGATAACCTCTGAAAAATCATTTACACACTAAAGTCAAGTCTTATAATACATATAAAATCATTTAAATGAAATTAATCAATGAATAAGCCCATCAACCATATCTACACCATTAATTTGGTCGCACTCAGCAGCAGTTGACTTTAGAAATTCTAAGTGGACAGCTAAGACAATTAAACAGCATGCATGTGATTATCACATTTTCCGACGATTAATCTCCATAATTACATCATAATCTACGCCTAAATATCGTGCTCAAATATTGCTGCAGGCATATTTAATTTATTGACAAAGCTTATAGTACTTTTATTAGACAACATTATCGATTTCCTAATCTTCAAGATTAAATGTGAACTCTCTTTTACGTACATATGTGAACGAACATAAAGACATCACAAGATTGGGACAGTACTACAAACCAAAAAAAAAAAAAAAGAACAGGGAGCTGATCGCTGGAAGTTGGGAGTTGGACTCCATAATTTCATATATAATGTTGAATCATAGTGGTGGTGGGCACAGATTGCAGTGGGGACGAATTTTATTTACTTGAGGAACTTTTCGTTTCATTTTTTTATATCTTAATTTTTAAGCAAATCTACTTATTTAATGTGATTTGCTGAACCTGGCTAACTCATTTGATGACAGAATAATTGGAAATACTATTCCATGGCCGATGTGTATATATTATGAATTTTCTACACATACTTGTTATATTTATATATGGATTCTAAAACCTTAATTTTACCAATTTTTGCAATAATTGTGGGATAACACAATGGTATTGTGAGACTGGTACCTAAAAGTATTTGAAATATAATATATGCAAAAAAATAAGAGTGCATGATATACTAATTTTAGAATACATCTGAGGTACCATGTCACCCATACAATAAGCAATAATATCATGACATATATACATTTATTTTATTAAACCACTATTATGTAAGTGGTGATTGTATTAAATTTAATTACACATATCATGCGTGCATCAATTGATTGTAATACATCTGAAATATTATAGAATTTCTCAGAGTTGAAGATTGAAAATGATGTTTGGTTACTTAGAAAGTAAAAGAAAATGAAAGGAATTAAGAAATAGATCTGAGAAAACTTCTGATCTTATTAATCAAATACACACATAATGTGTGTTGAATTATTTCTTATATACAGGTGCTTAAGCTCAACTTGATAACTGAATATAACAACCTTTAACTAATCAGTCACGTGTATATATATTTCATAATCACCAGGCATGACATGGCATGCCACATCACCAATGTGTAACTAATTAATCTTGCTGCTATCATCCTCTGTTCTGCTGACTACTATACAAGTGTGAGCTTCCTTAACATCCCCCCTCAAGCTCAATGGTCTGTTAATAACATTGAGCTTGGAGCGGAAGTAACTGAACTTAGGAAATGACAGAGGTTTTGTAAACACATCAGCAACTTGTTCCTTTGTAGGAATATATCTGATTTCCGGCTCCTTCTTTAGCACCTTGTCTCTAATGTAGTGAATATCTAGTTCAATGTGCTTTGATCTAGAATGAAAAACAGGATTCCTAGCTAAATCACCAGCACTTTGGTTGTCACACCAAAGAACTGGAGGAGGTAACTTCATAATCTTAAGCTCAGAAAATAAGGATTGCAGCCATGATAATTTTGAGCTTGCTGAGGACAGGGCTCTGTATTCACTCTCTGTGCTAGATTTAGCAACAATAGGTTGCTTCTTAGATGACCAAGAGATTAGATTGTTACCAAGATATATGCAATAAGCTCCAATGGATTTGCGATCATCAACATCACATGCCCAATCAGCATCTGAATAACCAGTCAATCCAGTAGTTTCAAGTATTCCCTCCTTTTGAATGTGAAGGCCATAGGTGATTGTTGCTTGAAGATATTTAAGAACCTTCTTGCAGGCCAGCCAGTGTTGAAGTGTGGGAGCACTGAGATATTGACTAAGCTTACGAACTGAGTAGGCAATATCAGGTCTGGTAAGAATTAGATATTGAAGGCCACCAACAAAACTTCTGTACAATGTGGGATCCTCAAACTCTTGCCCCAGAGAATCTTGTACAACTCTTTCCAGCTTGAAACCAATATTAAAAGGTGTATCAGAACCTTTGCAATTCTGCATTGAAGCTCTACTCAACAAGTCTTTGATATACTTTGTTTGAGAAAGATGCATTCCCTGAGCAGTCTAACACACTTCCACTCCAAGAAAATAAGCAACCAGCCCCAAATCCTTAAGAGCAAACACTGTGCTGAGTTTAGTTATGAATACCTCCAGTAGATCAGTATCAGGGCCAGTAATTAGAATGTCATCTACATAGATGAGAACAATGATTAATCCTCTTGTATCATGCTTGATGAAGAGAGAAATGTCAGCCTTAGAATTGATAAATTGCCAGTCAGTTAGACAGCCTTTGAGCTTTTCATACCAGGCTCTTGGAGCTTGTTTTAGCCCATACAAAGCTTTGTTGGGTTAGCAAATGTAACCTTCCTTAGATTCAAAACCCTCAGGTTGTGTCATATACACATCTTCAGAAAGTTCTCCATTGAGAAAGACATTATTTACATCAATTTGCCTTACTTTCCACTCTTTCATAACAACTAAGCTTAGGATAACTCTTACTGTTGAAGATTTGATTACAGGGCTGAAGGTTTCTAAATAGTTAATGCCTGCAGTTTGGTGAAACCCCTTTGCAACTAATCTTGCTTGTACTTGGAGACTGAACCATCAGTGTTGTACTTAGTTCGAAAAACCCATTTGCATCCAACTGGTTTATAAGAGGAAGATATAAGTACTAGGCTCCAGGTATTTTCTTCATGAGGGCATCATACTCTGCCTGCATAGCTTCCTTCCACTTAGGATCAGATAATGCCTCATAGGTGGTGGATGGTTCCAGGCTGTTATGGTTGGCAATGAAGGCCTTTGGCTTGAAGATTCCAGCCTTAGCTCTAGTGATCATTTTGTGTGTAGATATGAGTGGTTTGACTTGTGTTGGTACTAATGATTGGTATGTTTCAACTAGTAAAGAAGATGGATTTTGCTGATTTGGTAGTGATGTGGCATTATTGGGCTGTATGGAAGTGTTTAGATCAGAAGCTGGTTGTATGAGTGATGAGCAATAAAGTGAGTCAGTAGGAAGGTTATTTGATGGTGAGGAAACATTTGGTATGTTGTGAGAAGAACATAGAGGAGAATAATGGTCATTATCAGCTGTATTAGCTTCAAGAGTGTCTTGATTGCTACTGGAAACTGGAACTGTATAACATTTGAGAAGATTGTACTGAAAATCTGAGGAATGATTTCCAGATGAAGAAATATGAAAAAGAGATGAATATGGAAAGGAAGATTCATCAAACAAAACATGACTAGTTATATAAGTTTTACCAGAGGGATATAAACATTTATAGCCTTTATGTAAAGGGCTATAACCCAGAAAGACACATTTGGATGTATGAAACTGAAACTTGTGTTTATTGTACTCTCTAAGGAAAGGGAAACATGATCAACCAAAAACTCTTAGAAACTTGTAATCTAGTGAAAGTTGAAATAGAGATTCATAGGGAGATTTCATGCTCAACACAGGAGTGGGTAGTCTGTTTATAATATAGGTTGCTGTATGAAAAGAATCCCACCAAAATTTAAGAGGCATGGTAGCTTGTGCAAGTAAAGTTAACCCAAGTTCAGTGAAGTGTCTGTGTTTTCTTTCTACTAAACCATTTTGATTGTGAGTATAGGGACATGAGTGTCTGAATTGGATTCCCTCGGCAAGAAGATAGTTAACAAAAGATCTGAACTCTCCCCCCCAATCAGATTGAAGACATTTAATGGATCTGTTGAGTTGTTTTTCAATTTGGGTTTTGAAGATTTTAAAGACAGGGAGAGTTTCATTTTTTGTTTTTAATGGGAATATCCAAGTGAATCTAGTGCACTCATCAACAAAACTTACATAATATTTATATCCTTGAGGAGAGATCACAGGAGATGGTCCCCATAGATCAGTGTGTAATATTTCTAAAGGAAATTTTGTTTTTGTTTCAGTAACAGGAAAGTGTAATCTGTGCATCTTTCCCATCTTACAGGCATCACAAGAGTCAAAGGTTTTGTTTCCATTGATAGTTTGAACAAATGAACATGTTTTGATTACATGATTTAAAACATGAGAAGATGGATGACCTAACCTTTGATGTAATACAGAAGTACTTAACAAACACTCAGAATTTATACAAGGAACTGCTGAAGTGTGTAAGCAGTTGGTTTTATTTTGGAATTCAGAACTAACACTTGAGAACATTGAAAGAGGAGTTAATGTCTTGGTTGACTCTACATTAGTAATATAACTCTGACCAGATGATGTGATAAGAGTTTTATTAGAAGAAACCAATAGCAATCTGTAGAGACTCTTTTCAGCCTTGCCCTGCAATATTACCACATTCTTCATCTGGTCCTTCACAAAACAAAATTTGTCAGTGAATTCAACCACTATATTATTATCTTTGGTAAGTTTGGATATGCTAATGAGATTTTTGGTAATTTGTGGTACTAGGAGCATGTCATTAAGTTTAAGTGTTGATAAGACATCATCTCTATTTTTATGCATTTTCAAGACTACACTGCCTAAGTGAGTTATGCTTAAACCAGCACCATTACCAACAATGAGCTTAGAAGTACCTGTAAAGCTTTCATAAACATGCATATTATTCATGTCATTTGTCAGATGATGTGTAGCTCCACTGTCTAAGTACCAGTTTGCATCAGATGGTCCCTCTATGTTGGCTAAGTATGCAGCTTTTGGATTTCGATTTGGTGGTGGTCTATATGCTCCAGAATTCATGAACTCAGTAAGTTTCCAGCAAATGTTTGCAGTATGCCCAGTCTTGAGGCATATTTAATAGGTTGGTTTAGAACCATTCCACTGAGGCTTGATATGTCCAGAAGGTCTGCCATTATATCCTCCATTACCAGCATTTGGATTCCAATTGCTTCCTCCACCTCTCTGATTATCACCTTGATAGGCTTTGTACTGAGAATCTCCATTACTAGCAAATCCATATCCAGATCCTCCATAATTGCCTTTGTAATGATTAGTTCCAAAACCTCCACTATTTCCAGTATTGTATCCATAACCACCAAAGTTTTTACCACCAGACATGTTTCCTTTCTTAAATCCTCTATTTAGAACCATATTTGCTTCAAAATTCTGTTTCACATTTGTATCAGCAAGCATTTGAGCTTGTTGCTCAATCCTTGCTTCTTGAGTTAAAAGCATGGCATAAGCCTCATTAACATTCATTTTTCCAACACCTACTTGTCTAGTTATATAAGTGGCTACAGAATTGTATTCTGATCCCAAACCAGAGAGTATATGCAGAATTAAATCATCATTATTCAAAGCACTTCCTGCTGCAGCCATGTTATCAGCTATAGATTTCATTTTAATAAAGTAATCGTTGATTTTCAAATCATATTTCCTAGTTGAGTTCATCATGTATCTCAGATGTAGAAGTCTAGATTTAGATTGTGAGGCAAATTGTGTTTCAATAGCCTTCCACACCTCAACAGAAGTTTCCAGATTAAACACTAAGCTAATAATACCTTCACTCATTGATGAGAGCAGCCATCCAAGAAGTACTTGATCTTGTGACCTCCAAATCACAAACTTTGGATTCTCCACAGATCTGATATCATCACCAATCCTTTGAGCAATGTGAGATGGAGGTGGAGTTGCTGAATCATCTATGAACTTCTCCAGTTTGTTACTGCAGATTGAAGCCAAAACTTGAGATCTCCATATCAGAAAATTGGATTGATCAAGTTTAACAGGAGTGTTGAATGTAAATGAAGAAGTTGTTGAGTTAACAGTTGTGTTAAGAACTGGTGCAGAAGATGAAACAAGATTTACTGATGCCATTACTTTACCGTAGCTCTGATACCAAGTTGAAGATTGAAAATGATGTTTGGTTACTTAGAAAGTAAAAGAAAATGAAAGGAATTAAGAAATAGATCTGAGAAAACTTCTGATCTTATTAATCAAATACACACATAATGTGTGTTGAATTATTTCTTATATACAGGTGCTTAAGCTCAACTTGATAACTGAATATAACAACCTTTAACTAATCAGTCACGTGTATATATATTTCATAATCACCAGGCATGACATGGCATGCCACATCATCAATGCGTAACTGATTAATCTTGCTGCTATCATCCTTTGTTCTGCTGACTACTATACAAGTGTGAGCTTCCTTAACACTTAGCATGCAGAGAGCATAGTATGTATGTGCTCAGAGCACTCAAAACTACAATTACTCCGACACGCGCGCGCGCATGTAATCTGATCGAATTATTTTGCAAAGATATTGGAAAGATAAGTCAATGAAGTCAGGCGACACAACGCAAGAAATTATGCTCACACGTACAATTTTTTATTCATCCCACCTTTGAATTCATCCTCCCCTTTTTTTCTAATTTCAGTGACCCGATTTAATTTTTTATTGATCATATCCATGTACAAATAGGGGTCGTGGCCTAGTACCATTTTGATCATCAAAACAAATTAAATAAGCAAGTGCAGAAATGGCCAAGTTTACTACAACTTTCGCTCTTCTTTTTGCATTCTTCATTCTCTTTGCTGCCTTTGGTAAGTAACTTAACTAATGCTAGTATGCTGCAGATTGGACAAAATTGATTCATATATATGTTTCATATGCATGCATATTAAGCTTTTGTAACAATTTTTTTCAACTTAAGATAAAATATATCCTTGTATATTGTAATTAAAGCCCTTTTCCACTCATGTAAGCAGAGTTTAAACCCCAAACTTCTTGTTTCGACCTAAGAGATCATTTTACCACCTGAATTTGTTGATACCCATGAGCTTCGATAATAACATATACATCTAAGTGGACGTTAATGATTGTGTGTACGTGTTACAGACGTGCCAATGGCGGAAGCAAAAGTGTGCCAGCGGCGTAGCAAGACATGGTCGGGGCTGTGTCTCAACACGGGGAACTGTAGCAGGCAGTGCAAGCAGCAGGAGGATGCAAGGTTCGGGGCTTGCCACAGGCAAGGGATTGGTTTTGCATGCTTCTGTTACTTCAAGTGCTAGTTGCTTATCAATGAAAGAAATTATATACATCGTCAGCAGCGAAAGCTAGCTGTGGCTACCTTAATTAATTTGCTGTCGTTCGTGTGATGTGTCTCGTTTCAGTCGTCTTGTGTTTAGAACAATAACAAACTACGTTCAGTTAGCCATAACTATACCGTACGCAGCTTCTGAATAAGGAGAGAGTCAATGTTTGTTGGGTCTTTGTTGTATTGCTTGTTTGTGTTATTCTAATATAATGAGCCACGCTCTACAAAATGAATTATAAGTTATTAGTCCATCTCTTCACGCTATATATATTACTACGATATGCAAGCATCAGGAATCAACTTTCATGCACTATTATGAAATTACCTGAAAGATTATGACTTGATAGAAAATAATCATAGAATAAAATTTGGTTTCGCCCTCTCCCGTTCTTTTGGGCGGGGTGATGAAGTGCTTATTTGAAATAAAACTTAATTTTATTTGTAAAAATTATCTGAAACACTATGACTTGATCAAAAGGAATCATATAATAAGTTAAAATATATTTTTTTCATGTTTCTTTTCTTTGGAAACACTAAAAGAAAATATTTATAAATATGAGATTATTGAAAATAACTTTTTTGATTCATATTAAAATCATGCATTCGTTATTGTCAATGGGACAATTATGACTAATGAGAAAAAAATATGGATAAGGGATATCCAACAATTCTATTTACATTTCGTGCGAGTGGAGTAATAATTTTGTGATGAATTGGAGTCTGTACCTGC
Source organism: Citrus sinensis (assembly GCF_022201045.2). Classification (NCBI taxonomy): domain Eukaryota; kingdom Viridiplantae; phylum Streptophyta; class Magnoliopsida; order Sapindales; family Rutaceae; genus Citrus; species Citrus sinensis. The sequence goes on along the minus strand of NC_068563.1, from coordinate 5,505,904 downwards.
TTAATTTGGAGAGTGTTTTGGGTGGTGATGACAGCATTGCATGGTATACATGTACAAACACAGTGGATAACCAAGATTTTGTATCTCAATTAATCATTGGTGCTTAGCATATTAATTATGTACCGATAATTAATAAACTCAATCCTCATTTAACACATGATGATAAATTATTTATGTTAGGGGCCAAATTTTTTTCCCCTCCCATTATATCCTAGATATAATTAAGTTATTGGTCTCGGCCCCGATAAAGTTTGATATTACCACTATTGACGTAATTGGGCCTCTAAAAGTTTACTTTCATAACTTTTGATATCTCTATGTATCCCACACCCAACCATATGAAAGTTTAGGATTATTACAGTGTGATATTATGTTCTCACTTGGTATGCAAACTATACATATATCCAACTGAGTAAGTTTGAGAATATCATAAATATAAAAGCAGAACATCGTTTGTGCAAGGTGACCCCTGACTTTTAGAAATTTTTAAAAAAGTAATGTAAGCTATGGCAAAGTCAACTCTAAATTATCTTTTGAAAATTTTAAAAGTAAGTTAAAAAACCCCAAAAAAAAAATTAAGGTAACCCTCAGCTTACTTTTTGAAAATTGTCAAAAAGTGAGCCAAAAGAAAAAGATTTGAAAAAAATAATTAAGAAAATTATAAAATTTAGCTATGTTTGAATTTTACATTTTTACATCATTACTTTGTAAATATTTTATTTTGGCCTCACTGCATTCTTTGCCACATCGGCTGAAAATACTTAATTAACTAGAAATTAATGTACATTGATGTGTACTTCATGATGATAAGTTTGTGCATGCGTGCATTAAAACATTTAATTAACTAGAAATTAATCATTTTGTGTAAGTGTTGTGTATTACAGAAATGGCAAAGCCGGCAGAGGCTGCACTATGCGAGCGGCGTAGTAAGACTTGGACTGGCCCGTGCTTCGTAACAGAAGACTGTGATAAACAGTGCTGAGAACGCGAGGGTGCAAGTAGCGGTGCTTGCCACAGAGATGGTCTTGGTTTTGCCTGCTTCTGCTTCTTCAATTGCTAGCTATAGTTACTCAACTTGAAGAAGCTGCATGCATGCCTTTTGCTGCTTTTGTGTGTTTATTCCTCTTGTGTTTGGAAATAACAAGCTACTGTTGTGTTGGTCACAGCAATGTAGCTGCAGCTGTTGTTGGATCATAAACTTGATCCAAGATGAATAAATTCAAGTCCAACTCATGGAAGATTCCATGAGTAGGTATGGTTGGTGAGATTTGAATTTGTGTTAGGTGTGGTAGGTGTGGTTGGTGAAGTAGGTGAGTGGTAAGTTTTAATGGATGGTGAGGATTTGTGTATTAGTTGAATAAATGAATGATTGTGATTAGTTTGTTTCATATATAAATACCCCCTCTCCCCTTTGGTTTAAGCATCAAGTGAAGTAACAAAATCTCTAAGGTGTAGAGAGTGAAAAATAAGAGTTGTAATTGATGAGTAGTATTGTTGAAGAAATAAAATAGTGTGTTTTGTTTGTAAATTCTCCAACAAAGTGGTATCAGAGCTAGTGCGTGATGCTATATATAGTCATATAGCTAGGGGTGTCAAAAAAATCCGCCCGAACCGGACTCGGCCCGGACCCGACCAATCCAGTCTAAGCAAAACCCGGACCGCACGCACTGAAAATGCGGGTTCGGGTTTAAGAATTTCAAAACCCGGTCATTTTCGGGCACGGGTCCGGGTTCAACACCAAAAACCCGGAACCCGGAACCGGACCCGGTTTCTAAATTAAAAACTATATATATATATAAAAACAAAAATGTCAAAACCCAAATCCCTAATTGGCTAATTCCCGATTGAAAGAGGCATAAGCAGCAAGCCAGCAATGCTGTCGCCGGCATAATCTCTTCTTATCACCATCGGCATTCGGTATCAACCACCACCCACCGTCACCGTCGCTCGTCGGCATCATCTTTTCTCGTTTGCTGACTCAGCTTGGCACGCGGCTTTACTCGGTTGCTCCATCTCCAGTGGCAGTGCGGCTGTGACTCAGTGACAGTGAGTCGTTCGTGTAGGTGAGGCCCCCTCCGACGCCGTCAGCGCCATCGTCTCCAACTCTCCATCGCCACTTTCTCAACCACCATCACAGCCACTAATACCAGCCCCAGGTATTGATTTTTTACTTCTTAATTTTGCCTTCCTTGTTGCATTTTTGCCAATACATAATCTTTACATCCTTTTGAGTTTAGCAGTCAAAATCAGGGGAAAATAAATTATGCTTATTTATGCTTTGTATTTTTCCTTTGTTAAAATTTTTCTGACTTAGTTAAAAAAATGATAAATTATTATGATTATTTTTGTTATAATGTTTATTTATGCTTTGTATTTTTTTGGATGTTGATTTGGTTGGTTATTGTATGCTCGAGCTGATTTTTTATAATAATAAACATAAGTAATACAGTAATATGAGCTATATTTTTTATGATATTACTAAAATATGAAATTTAGTATTTTTGACAGTCTCTGTAATTTCTTTGCTATTGTAACAACAGACCAAATGAGCAACTCAATGTCGGACAACGTGGAAATCAATTCATCGAGTGTTCTAGTTTTATCTCATAATGTCGAAGATAAAACTGATAATGAGGTTGAGGAAATTTCAGTGTCAACTGTGAATGATAGTAAGAGCAAGGAAGAAACCGGAAAAAAGAAGAAAGCCTCTGAAGCTTGGGAGCACTTTACATGAACCTTTTTTTTTTTTTAATTTGGAATTAGACATGAACTTGTTATTTACTTATTTTACATGGAAGTATTTTGACTCTTTAATGAACTATTTTTTGAGTTGAATATTTTAAGATTTTCATATGTTGTATTGGTAATTGGTATTTTGGTATCATAATTATGAACTTATGATATGTTGGATATTATTTTAATATTTAGATTTATTTAGTGATTATTGTATTGTTGAATTTAAATTTTTTTTGACATAGATTGAATGAGTTTAGATTAAAAATTAGATGAATTTAAGTAGTTTGTCTATAATTTTATTTGCTTAATTTTTCTTTTAAGTTTTTTATTATTTATATTAGATTTCTCTAATTTTTCTTTTAAATAGATTGAAATAATTTTTATTTATTATTTGTGTAATAAATTTACATTGTTATTTGACATAAGTAACTTTCTCATATGGTTTTAGCTATTTAGTTAATAGTTGATAATAATAAAAGGTTCTGCTTCTCAGCTTCTGTAGGAGAGAATTGCATGCCACATTGCCATTACTATTAAGTTACTACACGCGGGTTTCTAAGCCCGAACCAAAAACCCGGACCCGGATGGTGCTGGGTTTGAGCCCGGCCCGCACCCGGAAAAACTGGGTTTTAACCCGGGTCCGGGTTTTTTGTCACTCATCCGGTCCGGTCCCGGGCAACACCAAAACCCGGACTGGACCCGGATTTTGCCAAGCCTACATATAGCATATCAAATCGAAGATCTCGACGAGAGGAACGTGACGCCGTAAAAATTATCTCGATCCAAGACTAGACGTGCCTACACGTGCCGCCGGAAGTTTTCTGTCCTGAAGCTGAGTCGACTCACCGAGTTAAACCAAGCTGAGCCGAACTGAACCAAGTCGAGCCGAGCAGAACCGAATCAAGTCGAATAGAGCCAACTCTAGCCGAACCAAGACTACTAAGCCGACGCTGACCGTTGACAGTTGACCGTTGACCAACGTTGACTGTTGACCGAAAGTTGACTCGAGTCCTTCCCAAGGTTTTTCAACGTGCTGGATTCATCTGTGCATTTAGAATCTCTAAATTCTCACTCAATTTGTGAGTTATGGCAAATGGTGGTATGTTGTCATTTTAAGTTCCATAATTAAAGGTAAGTAAGTTTGACAACTGGAGTATTAAAATGAAGGCTCTATTGGGTGCACATGACGTATGAGATGTCGTGAAGAAAGGCTTTATTATGCCAGAAAATGAAGCCACTTTAAGTGCGGCGTAGAAGGAGAATTTAAAAGACTTGAAGAAGAAAGAGAATAAAGTAAACTATCTCATCTTTCAATTATTAGATGAAGATGCTTTTGAAAAGATTGCTGGTACAACCTCCTCAAAAGAAGCATAGGAGAAACTAGAGACCTCTTACAAAGGAGCGGAGCAAGTAAAGAATGTACGTCTCCAAACATTACGAGGAGAATTTGAGTCCTTACACATGAAGGTATCAATTTCTGACTACTTTACTCGGGTTGTGACCGTTTCCAATGAATTAAAAAGAAACGGTGAGGAGTTAAAAGAGGTAAGGATCATTGAAAAGATACTTCGATCAGTAGACTCGAAGTTTGACCATATTATTGTGACAATTGAAGAAACAAGAGATCTTGAGGATATGACGATTGAGCAACTTCAAGGAAGGTTGCAAGCCTACGAAGAAAAACTAAAAAAGAAACAAGAATTCAAAGAACAACTTCTCAAGATGGAGGTCAATCCAAAAAAAAGAGAAGAAAGCTCCGACCACAAGAAAATGCACTATATTCGAGGTAGAGGACGAGGACGAGGTAGAGGTCATGGTCATGGACAAGGTTGGAATTTCAACAATAACTCCAATTATGCCAAAGGAGAAAGCTCAACCAGAGGACGAGGCAGAGGTAATCCAAGATCGAGGTATGACAAATCCTAAGTACAGTGTTATAATTGTCAAAAGTTTGGGCATTATGCTTTAGAATATAGAGCTCCAAGCGCCAAAATTGAGGAGAGAGTGAACTATGCTGAAGAAAAAAATGGTGAAGATGGCACACTTTTACTAGCACGCAATGACACAAGTGGAGGTCAAGAAAATACATGGTATCTTGACACAGGTGTTAGCAATCATATGAGTGGAAACAAAAGCATGTTCGTGCAACTAAGCGAATATGTGAATGACAGTGTCGCTTTTGGAGATGATTCAAAAGTACCAATGAAGAGTAGAGGTAACATTCTTTTTCGCGCAAAAGATGGTAGTCACCAAATAATTTCGAATGTTTACTATGTGCCCAATATGAAAAGCAACATCCTTAGTTTGGTCAACTTTTAGAAAAAGGCTATGATATTCACTTAAAAGATTATACTCTTTTTCTAAGAGATGACAAAAGAAATCTAATTACAAAGGTGAGAATGTCGAAGAATAGAATGTTTCCTTTAAATATTCAAAATGATGTTGTAAAATGTCTCAAAGCCTGTCACAAAGATCAATCATGGACTTGGCATCTTCGATAAGGGCATCTCAACTTTGGAGGACTGAAGCTACTATCTAAGAAGAATATGGTGAAAGGCATACCATACATCAATCACCCTGATCAACTTTGTGAAGGATGTTTACTTGGCAAGCAGTTCAGAAAGAGCTTTCCAAAGGAGTCAAACTCAAGAACTTAGAAGCCACTCGAGCTCATTCATACTGATGTGTGTGGTCTATTCAAACCAAACTCCTTTGGTAAAAGTAACTACTTCATTCTCTTCATAGATGATTTTTTCAATAAAAACTTAGGTGTATTTTTTGAAGCAGAAATCAGAAGTCTTTGAAACTTTCAAGAAGTTTAAAGCTGCAGTGGAAAAAGAAAGTAGATATCAAATTAAAGCCATGAGATCTGATCGAGGTGGAGAGTTCACTTCCAAAGAATTTTTAGAGTTTTATGAAGCAAATGGAATTCAACGCCCTTTGACAGTTCCAAGATCCCCCCAACAAAATGGTATTGCAAAAATGAAGAACAAAATCATCCTCGACATGGCAAGAAGCATGCTTAAGAGTAAGAGGCAACCAAAAGAATTTTGGGCTGAAGTTGTTGCATGTGCAGTCTACTTATCCAATCGATCTCCAACAAGAAACTTGAAGTGGAAGAAAGCCCGGCATCACCTATCTAAGAGTTTTCATAAGCATTGCCCATGTACATGTACCAAACGAAATAGAGCCAAGCTGGATGACAAAAGTGAGAAGTTTATCTTTATCGGCTATGACAACAACTCCAAAGGATACAAGCTTTACAATCCAAACAATGGGAAAATCGTGATCAGTCGAGATGTAATTTTTGATGAAGAAGGAGAATGAGATTTTGGCTCTGGTGTGGATGACTTCAACTTCTTTCCCATTGAAGAAGACGATCATACACAGATAAAACGAGTAAAATAACAATAAGAGCCAATTACTCCACCTATGTCACCATCATCAAACATATATGGAAATTCACCGCCATCTTTCTTAAATGAAAGAACCGAAGAACATACAAGGAGTCTTTAAGATCTCTATGAGGTAACTAAGAGACATGATAATCTCACTCTCTTTTGTCTCTTTGCTGATTGTGAGCCAGTCAACTTCCAAGAAGCGGCACTAGATGAGAAGTGGAGAATTGCAATAGATGAAGAAATTAAAGCCATTGTGAAGAATGATACTTGGGAGCTTACTACTCTTCCTAAAGGGCATAAGACGATCAGTGTCAAATAGGTGTACAACACGAAAAGAAACGCAAAGGGAGAAATTGAAATGCACAAGACGAGGCTAGTTGCAAAAGGCTATAGTCAAAAGACTGGCATAGACTACGACGAGGTATTTACTCCTGTAGCTCGACTTCAACCTATTAGACTTATTATTTTTTTGGTTGCTCAGAACAAATGGAAGATTTTTCAAATGGATGTCAAGTCTGCTTTCTTGAATGGATTCCTTGAAGAAGAAGTTTACATCGAACAATCATTGGGCTATGTGGTGAAAGGACATGAAGACAAAGTTTTGAGATTGAAGAAAGCTCTTTACGGGTTAAAGCAACCACTAAGGGCATGGAATAGCAGAATTGACAAGTATTTTCAAGAGAAATGCTTCACCAAATGCCCATATGAACATGCTCTCTACGTCAAAGAAAAAGATGGGGATATTTTGATTGTGTGCCTGTATGTAGATGATCTCATCTTTATTGGAAGTAATCCAAGCTTGTTTGAAGAGTTCAAGAGAGTGATGATCAAAGAGTTCGATATGACTAACATCGGACCGATGACATATTATCTTGGAATTGAAGTCAAGCAAAAGGAAGAAGGCATATTTATCTCCCAAGAAAGTTATGCAAATGAGATTCTCAATAAGTTCAAGATGAATTATTGTAAGCCTATAAGCACGCCAGTGGAATGCGGAGTTAAATTATCCAAACATGATGAAGGCGAAGATATAGATCCAACATTCTTTAAAAGTTTGGTTGGAAGCCTACATTATTTGACATGCACAAGACCAGATATCCTTTATGCTGTTGGACTTGTGAGCCGATACATGGAGAATCCAAAGACCGCCCATTTTAAAGCTGCAAAAAGAATCCTTCGCTACATCAAAGGTACAACTAATTTCGGCTTGTTATACTCATTTTCTAATGACTACAAGCTTGTTGGATATAGTGATAGCGATTGGGGTGGAGATGTAAATGATCGAAGAAGCACCACAGGATTTGTGTTCTTCATGGGAGATATTGCTTTCACATGGATCTTAAAGAAGCAACATATTGTCACGCTATCCACTTGTGAAGCTGAGTATGTAGCTGCCACATCAAGTGTTTGTCATGCAATTTGGCTCAGAAATTTACTGAAGGAGTTGGGTTTGCCACAAGAAGAGCCAACCGAGATTTATGTTGATAACAAATTAGCAATTGCCCTATCCAAAAATCTAATCTTTCATGATCAAAGCAAACACATAGACACTCACTATCATTTCATAAGAGAGTGTATTGCAAGAAAAGAAGTGCAAATCAAGTATGTTAAATCACAAGATCAAGCAGCTGATATCTTCACTAAGCCACTCAAGTAAGAAGACTTCGTAAAATTCAGAAGTTTGCTTGGTGTCACAGGATCAAGTTTAAGGGGGGTGTTGGATCATAAACTTGATCCAAGATTAATAAATTCAAGCCCAACTCATGGAAGATTCCATGAGTAGGTATGGTTGGTGAGATTTGAATTATTTGTGTTAGGTGCGGTTGGTGAAGTCGGTGAGTGATAGGCTTTAATGGATGGTGAGGATTTATGTATTAGTTGAATAAATGAATACTTGTGATTAGTTTGTTTAATGTATAAATACCCCTTCTCCCCTTTGGTTTAAGCATCAAGTGAAGTAACAAAATCTCTAAGGTGTAGAGAGTGAAAAATAAGAGTTGTAATTGGTGAGGAGTGTTGTTGAAGAAATAAAATAGTGTGTTTTATTTGTAAATTCTCCAACAACTGTTTCATGAAATAATATTTAAAATAATAATTAACCTGCTGTTGGTTATATGTGGTTATTTTCATGAAAGTAATCAATGTTTATTGTGTATTTTCACCTTTAACTTTGACTGAATATTGTTTGATTTAATGTTTCACTTCTATTTGTTACTATTGTTACAATTTTATGTGTGAGTTTAAGATTGTTATATCTTCATTTGGTCATTTAACCTAATTATAAGTAGGATTGTAATTTATAATAGCGTATGAGTTCGAGCCACATAATGATATCCATCGTTTATTCTCCATTAACTTTTTTTCCAATTAATACTTTTATCCATCATATAACCATACGAGTAATATCAAATCTGCTAATTAGATACTCCTTAACCAAAGTAATGAATTTTGCAGGTAATCACCCTAGGATCTAGCTAACTGGCTTTTAAGTAGTTTTATTTAATTGATAAAATTATTTTAATTTTACCCGCATCTCTATTGTTTAAAAAAATTGCTGGCAATCCAGCCATGTCTCCGACTCCATGATCCTTCTAGTATTTTCCCTTCGAACTACTAATTTAAATATCTAATATTCATTGGAAGACTTTCCTAGCCTTCTGAATTATTATCTTTGAAATCGTACTTTGTTACTATTATCCAGAATTAAAAGAATAATATTTGATTAGGTGAGAATATTTGAACCCATCAAATTACTCATTAGACTTATTTTTTATCTAAGTTTTTCATTGCTAGAATGTCCATAGCCTAAATTACTATTATAGATTAGACAATACTAGCAGATAAAAGATTGGAGAGAATTAAGAGTGGATGGAGGATTGAAAAAGAAACAATGAGAGAAATCTTTTATAAGAGTGTTTTAGTAAATAGGTTTATTTAGTATTTTAATGGGTTTAAATAACCATGCTATATTTGATTCCAAAAAAGTCACTATCCATAGTCAACTAAGAAAAATCCAATATCCTTTAAACCCAAAAAATATTAATTTCTAATAATGATTTTGTCCTCTATCAACATGCATATCATATACATTGATGATCTTCTCATCGTGATCCTTATCTTATTAAATCCGATGAGCATAAAAAAATAATCATAAATATTCTATTAGATTAGGCATCAACATTGTTGTAGTCACTAATTAGTTGCTATATTTATTTATCTATGTCAACAATCACCTAATAAAACAATGTTTTTAAACAAGAGTTCGTACCTTACACATACAAGAATTTAAAGGTCATAGTTCACAAATTTTCCCCACATAAATGAATTTGGCACCCACAACATAAGAGATCAAATAAGTTGTCGAGGATACATCCTTTTAATAAGATTAGGATGACTATGTTGTGTGTTGTTTAGCTGATTCAGGGTATCCATCATACTCATACAGAGTTATTTCATATTATTTCTAATCTCTAACACTTACCTGTACCAAAGTAAGATTTTCGAATCTGTTATGTCCCAAGAATTTGTAATCAAGAAATGCTTTGGCTCATTTTCATTTTTGTTGTCATGGTTTTCATGTATGTTTGGAGGAATTTTCTGCTCAGTTGTCTTGTTATCTTTAAGATTTTTTGTCAGAAATGAATAAGAATTTCATAAAGAAGGGATCACTTTATGATCCTAAATATTAATTTTTCTTGATTAAGACTAATATGAGCCAAAATCATTTTCATCATTGAATGTAAAAATAGTATGTACCATCGACATTATAGTATTAAAAATATCAAAGAAATCCCCTATTTAGTATGATTGTTTAAGTTCTTTCTATCTTCTCAATATTCTGGTATAAATTGACCTTGAGCTAAATTGAATGATAACAAGAATGAATTTAACTTTTCTATATCGTCTTTAAAAGTTTACATAAAACTGATAAAGTAATACTATGAATAAAACGTTTAATTTTCTGTTTATAAGCAATAGAAAACGATACTTGCATCATCATTTTGCTACATAGATGAAGTGCTGTATGTCGTAAATCGGATTGATAAGGACAATTAACCATACAATATATAGAATATACAGAATTCGATAGGGTGGTTTAACATGGTTATAGGGAAGAATGGGTCATTGAAGCTGGGAATTGGATATGATACTTAAATTTCAAGATTTCAATTAAGACTACTTCAGAGTGCATATGAAATAATGAAAAATAGCACTTGGCAGGACACTATTTCAATTCACAATTATTTGAATAAACTGTAAAATCTTTTGTCAATGACAAGGTTAGGGGGAAGAATGGGTCATTGAAGTTGGCATTGGATATTATATTTATATTTGAAGATTTCAACTAAGACTACTTCAGAGTGCATATGAATATAGCAATTGGGAGGACGTCATTCCCATTCACAATTATACGAGTGTGAATCCATTTTTAGGGTCTAATTCAAATTTCCCCGGTTAATTAATTTATTGTTTCTTTGTCTCTCGCGGATCTTGGCTAGAGACGAAGAGACAGCTTATATCCAAGTATAAATAGGGGTTGGGGCCTTCAGCAATTTCATCAAATTAAAACCAAAGCAAGTGCAAAAATGGCTAAGTCAGTTGCTAGCATTACCACAGCTTTTGCTCTTATTTTTGCGTTCTTCATACTCTTTGCTTCCTTCGGTGAGTGACTTGATGTTAACCAGTACTTAATAGTTTTTCATCAATCAAAATTTGATTTTAAGTTGTGCCAATGATATTAAGTTGTGCATTTTCAAAAAGACATGAGCCTAACTCATTCTCAAAAAGTTAGTTTATAGTTGAAGTTTTCTTGAATAACTGCTCTTAAGCGATGAGGGCATACTTGCGCATGAGTCTGACACTAAATACCATTCATAAGCCCACGTGCCTAACTAATATTAGCTAACTGAGTGCATTAAATATGCTGTGTATATGTTACAGAAATGCCAGAGGGGAAGCAAAATCATATATATGTTTCATATGCATGCATATTAAGCTTTCATAACAATCTTTTTTTAATTTCAGATTTTAGTGTGTGTGTGTGTGTTTGTATATTGGTATATTGTAATATAAAGCCCGCTTCCATTCATGTAAGCAGAGTTTAAACCTCAGACTTCTTGTTTCAACCTAAGAGATCATTTTACCACCTGAATTTGTTGACACCCATGAGCTTTGATAATAACTTATATATCTAAGTGCACGTTAATGATTTTGTATGCTTGTTACAGGAGTGCCAATGGCGGAAGCAAAAGTGTGCCAGCGGCGTAGCAAGACATGGTCGGGGCCGTGTCTCAACACGGGGAAATGTAGCAGGCAGTGCAAGCAGCAGGAGTATGCAAGGTACGGGGCTTGCTACAGACAAGGAGCTGGTTATGCGTGCTACTGTTACTTCAACTGCTAGTTGCTTATCAATGAAAGATATCCATCGTTAGCAGCGAAAGCTAGCTGTGGCTACCTTAATTAATTTGCTGTCGTTCCTGTGATGTGTCTCGTTTCAGTCGTCTTGTGTTTAGAACAATAACAAGCTACGTACGGTTAGCCATACGTAGCTTCTGAATAACAAGCTATACCGTACGTAGCTTCTGAATAAGGAACGAGTCAATGTTTGTTGGGTCTTTGTTGTATTGCTTGTTTGTGCAATTCTCATATAATGAGCCACACTCTACAAATCTAATTATAAGTTGTTACTCCATCTCTTCACGCTATTTATATTACTATGATACGCAAGCATCAGGAATGAACATTCATGTACTATTATGAAAATTATTTATTCCATATAAGTATTTAGTATGTTCTTAATTAGTTAAATGTGTATGAAACATAACCATCTTGAGACTTAATAATATAAAATAACAAAATTGGATATAGCTGCTGGTGAAATATAATTAACATTAATTTTCTCTCACCTGCAAATGACTTGGTCACATTAGAATTAATTAATTATATCGCCATCAATGAGTACTCAATGAGCCCTAAGGGCTTGACCGAGTGGTTTTTACGCAAATTTCTTTGGCCGACCACTTGAGTATGGATTTTGAGAAAAGTAACGGTTAAAAAATCAATCTGGGTTTTGCCTTCTCCCCTTCTTTTTTTTGTTGGGGGGAGTGCTTATTTGAAACAAAACTTAATTTTATTTACAAAAATTACCTGAAGCACTATCACTTGACCAAAAAAAATCGGATAACAAGCTAATAAATATTTTTTACATGTTTCTCTTTTTTGGAAACACTAAAAGAAAATATAAATATGAGATTATTGAAAAGAACTTTTTTTATTCATTTTAAAATCCTACATTTGTTATTGTCTATGGGACAATTATGACTAATGAGAAAAGATATGAATAAGGGATATCCAACAAATCTATTTTCACTTCATGCGAGTGCAGTAATAATCTTGTGATGAATTAGAGCCGGTACCTGCTTAATTCAGAGAGAGTTTTGGGTGGTGATGACAACATTACATGGTGTACATATAGACACGCAGTGGAGAACCAAGATTTTGTATCTCAATTAATCATTGGTGCTTGGCATTATAATTTTGTACCAATAATTAATAAAGCCAATCGTCACTTAACACATGATGATAAATTATTTGTGTAGGATCGAATTTTTTTCCCCTCCCATTATATTCTAGATATAATTAAGTTATTGGTCTGGCCCCGATGAAGTTTCATTGTACCATTGCTGATGTATCTTTGTGTACCCACACCCAACAGTATGAAAGTTTAGGATTATTGTAGCAGTGATGTTATGTTTCCACTTGATATGCAATCTCGATATATATTGAACTAAGTTCGAGATTAATATAAATATAGAAGCGGAACAGCGTTTGCGCAAGGTGACCCCTGACTTTTTGAAAATTTTTCAAAAGTAATGCAACCTATAGCAAAGGCTTTCAAGGCAACCCTAACTTATCTTTGAAATTTTAAAAGTTAAAAAAACCAGAAAAAAAAAAAATCAAGGTGACCCCCGGCTTACTTTTTGAAATTTTTTAGAAAGTAACGTAAAAGAAAAAGATTTGAAAATAATTATAAAATTATAAAATTTAGCTATTTTTAAATTTTACATTTTTACCTCATTACTTTGTAAATATTTTATTTTGGCCTCACAACCTCGTTTGCCACATCGGCTGAAAATACTTATTAGGCTAAGAACAAACCTCGGACAACTATCATGAGCTATCTTTTGAATCTGGATTAGAACCACCATCAAGAGTTGATTTATCTGTCTTTGTTGGTACTGATATATTTGTTGTTTACATATTCCCAACGTGGGAGATGGTTACCGAATAGCCAACCATATTGTGCACGTATAGGAAGTTTAAAATCATATGTTTATTTAAAAATTAATGTATTTTGTAAATTCGATACATGTACGTGTTTATCATAATAAACTTTTAAATTTAACAAACGGCGTTAATTTCAAAGCATAAACATGGGAAACAAAGTGAATATATATGGGCATATTTCCTTGGAATCAATTAAAAAAAACAGGAGGACAAGAACTAATACAAAACAAGAATTAAACCTTGCACTTTATCGATACATTAAAAAACTAGTAAGGTCTAAAAATTTCATCGAAACTTTCTCAAAAAGGGAAGTGATAGCTTACATTGCAAGTGTATAAATTGGGGCTAGGGTCACTTACAATTTTCACGAAATAATAAACCAGTTCAGCAAGTGCAACAAATAAAAATTAAAATGGCCAAATCTGTTTCTGGCTTTACAATGACTTTTGCTCTTCTTTTTGCATTCTTCATCATCTTCGCTTCGTTCGGTGAGTGACATTGATGTGTACTTCATGATGATAAGTTTGTGCAAGCACGCATGCGTTATAAAATTTAATTAACTAGAAATTAATCATTTTGTGTAAGTGTTGTGTATTACAGAAATGGCAAAGCCGGCAGAGGCTGCACTATGCGAGCGGCGTAGTAAGACTTGGACTGGCCCGTGCTTCGTAACAGAAGACTGTGATAAACAGTGCCGAGAACGCGAGGGTGCAAGTAGCGGTGCTTGCCACAGAGATGGTCTTGGTTTTGCCTGCTTCTGCTTCTTCAATTGCTAGCTATAGTTACTCAACTTGAAGAAGCTGCATGCATGCCTTTTGCTGCTTTTGTGTGTTTATTCCTCTTGTGTTTGGAAATAACAAGCTACTGTTGTGTTGGTCAGCTATGTAGCTGCAGCTGTTTCACGAAATAATATTTAAAATAATAAGTAACCTTACTGTTGGTTATATGTGGCTATTTTCATGAAAATAATCAATGTTTATTGTGCTTTTTTTTTTTTTTTTTTTTATAAATGTATACCTTGAACTATGACTGAATATTGTTTGGTTTAATGTTTCACTTTATTTGTTCCTACTGTTACAAATTTATATGTGAGTTTAAGATTGTTGTATCTTCATTTGATCATTCAACCTAATTATAGGTAGGATTGCAATTTATAATAGCGTAACTGCGTATGAGTTCGAGCCACATAATGATATCCACCATTTACTCTCCATTAACTTTTTTTTTCCAATTAATACTTTTATCCATCCTATAACTATACGAGTAATATCAAATCTGCTAATCAGATACTCCTTAATCAATGTAATGAATTTTGCAGGTAAAATCAATGTAATGAATTTTGCAGGTAATCACCTCCAGGATCTAGCCAACGACTTTTTAAGAAGTCTTATTTAATTGATGTTAAAATATTAAAAAATTATTTTAATTTTTACCCACATCTCTACCTTTTTAAAAACATTGTTGCTAATCCAGTCATGCCCGCTCCATGATCCTACTAGGATTTTATCTTCGAACTACTAATTTAAATATCTAATATTCATTGGAAGACTTTCCTACCCATTTGAATTGTTATCTTTGAAATCGTACGCTGTTACTATTATCCACAAATAAAAGAATAATACTTGAGTAGGCGGAATTAATTATTTGAACCCATAAAATTACTCATTAGACTATTTTTTTATTTAAGTTTTAAAAATTTTATTACTAGAAAGTCCATAGCCTAAATTTCTTTTATAAATAACAATACTGGCACTTGAGTAGGCGGGATTAATTATTTGAACCCATAAAATTGCTCATTAGACTCATTTTTTATTTAAGTTTTAAAATTTTTATTACTAGAATGTCCATAGCCTAAATTTCTATTATAGATAGGACAATACCGGCACTTGAGTAGGCGGAATTAATTATTTGAACCCATAACATTACTCATTAGACTCATTTTTTATTTAAGTTTTTAAATTTTTATTACTAGAATGTCCATAGCCTAAATTTCTATTATAGATAGGACAATACTGGCAGATAAAAGATGGCAGAAAATTAAGAGTGGATGGAGGGTTGAAAAAGAAACAATGAGAGAAATCTTTAATAAGAGTATTTTAGTAAACATGTTTATTGAGCATTTTAATAAGTTCAAATAATCATACTGTATTTGATTCCAAAAAAAACTACTATCCTTAGTCAAAGAAGAAAAGTCCAATACCTTGAAACCCAAAAAAATATTAATTTCAAACAATGTTTTTGTCCTCTATCAACATGCGTACCATATACATTGATGAACTTTTCATCGCGATTCTTATCTTATTAACATCCTATGAGCATAAAAAAATCATAAATGTTCTATTTGATTAGGCATCAACATTGTTGTAATCACTAATCAATTGCTATATTTTATTTGTCTATGTCAATAATCACCTAATAAAACAAGGCTTTTAGACGAGAGTTCTTACGTTACACGTACAAGAATTTGAAGGTCATAGTTCACAAATTTCCCCCACATAAATGAATTTGGCCCCCACAGCATAAGAGATCAAATAAGTTGTCGAGAATACATCCTTTTAATAAGATTATGATCACT
This sequence comes from Citrus sinensis, assembly GCF_022201045.2. Lineage (NCBI taxonomy): Eukaryota > Viridiplantae > Streptophyta > Magnoliopsida > Sapindales > Rutaceae > Citrus > Citrus sinensis. Next base: position 5,489,905 of record NC_068563.1, on the reverse strand, counting down.
ATGCTATGTGTTGTTTAGCTGATTCAGGGTATCCATCATACTCATACAGAGTTGTTTCATATTATTTCTAATATCTAACACTTGTATCAAAGTAAGATTTTCGAATCTGTTATGTCCCAAGAATTTGTAATCAAGAAACGCTTTGACTCATTTTCATTTTTGTTATTATGGTTTTTATGTATGTTTAGAGGATTTTCATCCTCAATGGTCTTTTTATTTTTTTAACTTTTTGTCCGAAATAAATAAGGATTTCGTTAAAAAAAAAGGATCACTTTATGATCCTAAAATTAATTCTTCTCAATTAAGACTAATATGAGCCAAAACCGTTTTCATCATTGAATGTGAAAATAGGATGTATCATGGACATTATGGTATTGAAAATATAGAAGAAATCCCCTATTTAGTATGATTGATTAAGTTCTTTCTATCTTATCAATATTCTGGTATAAATTGAGCTTAAGCTAAATTGAATGATAACAAGAGTGAATTTATCTTTGCAATTTCGTCTTTAAAAGTTTACATAAAACTGATAAAAGTAACACTATGAATAAAACGTTTAATTTTCTGTTTATAGCTATAGAAAATGATACTTGCACCATCATTTTGCAACGTAGATGAAGCGCTGTATGTCATAGATCCGATTGATAAGGACAATTAACCACACAATATATAGAACATACAGAATCCGATAGGGTGGTTTAACAAGGTTATAGGGAAGAATGGGTCATTGAAGTCGGGCATTGGATATGATGTTTAAATTTTAAGATTTTAACTAAGACTACTTCAGAGTGCATATGAAATAATGAAATAGAGCACTTGGCAGGACACTATTTCAATTCACAATTATCGGAATAAACTGTAAAATCTTTTGTCAACGACAAGGTTATGGGTAAGAATGGGTCATTGAAGTTCGCATTGCGTATTATATTTAAATTTGAAGATTTCAACTACTTAAGACTACTACAGAGTGCATATAATATAGCAATTGGCAGGACGTCATTCTAATTCACAATTATTTGCATAAACTGTAAAATTTTTTGTCAATAATCCGAGCGTGAATTCATTTTTTAGTGTCTAATTCCAATTTCCCAGGTTAATTAATTTATTGTGTCTTTGTCTCTCGCGGATCTTGGCTAGAGACGAAGAGGCAGCTTATATCCAAGTATAAATAGGGGTTGGGGCCTTCAGCAATTTCATCAAATTAAAACCAAAGCAAGTGCAAAAATGGCTAAGTCAGTTGCTAGCATTACCACAGCTTTTGCTCTTATTTTTGCGTTCTTCATACTCTTTGCTTCCTTCGGTGAGTGACTTGATGTTAACCAGTACTTAATAGTTTTTCATCAATCAAAATTTGATTTTAAGTTGTGCCAATGATATTAAGTTGTGCATTTTCAAAAAGACATGAGCCTAACTCATTCTCAAAAAGTTAGTTTATAGTTGAAGTTTTCTTGAATAACTGCTCTTAAGCGATGAGGGCATACTTGCGCATGAGTCTGACACTAAATACCATTCATAAGCCCACGTGCCTAACTAATATTAGCTAACTGAGTGCATTAAATATGCTGTGTATATGTTACAGAAATGCCAGAGGGGAAGCAAAATCATATATATGTTTCATATGCATGCATATTAAGCTTTCATAACAATCTTTTTTTAATTTCAGATTTTAGTGTGTGTGTGTGTGTTTGTATATTGGTATATTGTAATATAAAGCCCGCTTCCATTCATGTAAGCAGAGTTTAAACCTCAGACTTCTTGTTTCAACCTAAGAGATCATTTTACCACCTGAATTTGTTGACACCCATGAGCTTTGATAATAACTTATATATCTAAGTGCACGTTAATGATTTTGTATGCTTGTTACAGGAGTGCCAATGGCGGAAGCAAAAGTGTGCCAGCGGCGTAGCAAGACATGGTCGGGGCCGTGTCTCAACACGGGGAAATGTAGCAGGCAGTGCAAGCAGCAGGAGTATGCAAGGTACGGGGCTTGCTACAGACAAGGAGCTGGTTATGCGTGCTACTGTTACTTCAACTGCTAGTTGCTTATCAATGAAAGATATCCATCGTTAGCAGCGAAAGCTAGCTGTGGCTACCTTAATTAATTTGCTGTCGTTCCTGTGATGTGTCTCGTTTCAGTCGTCTTGTGTTTAGAACAATAACAAGCTACGTACGGTTAGCCATACGTAGCTTCTGAATAACAAGCTATACCGTACGTAGCTTCTGAATAAGGAACGAGTCAATGTTTGTTGGGTCTTTGTTGTATTGCTTGTTTGTGTAATTCTCATATAATGAGCCACACTCTACAAATCTAATTATAAGTTGTTACTCCATCTCTTCACGCTATTTATATTACTATGATACGCAAGCATCAGGAATGAACATTCATGTACTATTATGAAAATTATTTATTCCATATAAGTATTTAGTATGTTCTTAATTAGTTAAATGTGTATGAAACATAACCATCTTGAGACTTAATAATATAAAATAACAAAATTGGATATAGCTGCTGGTGAAATATAATTAACATTAATTTTCTCTCACCTGCAAATGACTTGGTCACATTAGAATTAATTAATTATATCGCCATCAATGAGTACTCAATGAGCCCTAAGGGCTTGACCGAGTGGTTTTTACGCAAATTTCTTTGGCCGACCACTTGAGTATGGATTTTGAGAAAAGTAACGGTTAAAAAATCAATCTGGGTTTTGCCTTCTCCCCTTCTTTTTTTTGTTGGGGGGAGTGCTTATTTGAAACAAAACTTAATTTTATTTACAAAAATTACCTGAAGCACTATCACTTGACCAAAAAAAATCGGATAACAAGCTAATAAATATTTTTTACATGTTTCTCTTTTTTGGAAACACTAAAAGAAAATATAAATATGAGATTATTGAAAAGAACTTTTTTTATTCATTTTAAAATCCTACATTTGTTATTGTCTATGGGACAATTATGACTAATGAGAAAAGATATGAATAAGGGATATCCAACAAATCTATTTTCACTTCATGCGAGTGCAGTAATAATCTTGTGATGAATTAGAGCCGGTACCTGCTTAATTCAGAGAGAGTTTTGGGTGGTGATGACAACATTACATGGTGTACATATAGACACGCAGTGGAGAACCAAGATTTTGTATCTCAATTAATCATTGGTGCTTGGCATTATAATTTTGTACCAATAATTAATAAAGTCAATCGTCACTTAACACATGATGATAAATTATTTGTGTAGGATCGAATTTTTTTCCCCTCCCATTATATTCTAGATATAATTAAGTTATTGGTCTGGCCCCGATGAAGTTTCATTGTACCATTGCTGATGTATCTTTGTGTACCCACACCCAACAGTATGAAAGTTTAGGATTATTGTAGCAGTGATGTTATGTTTCCACTTGATATGCAATCTCGATATATATTGAACTAAGTTCGAGATTAATATAAATATAGAAGCGGAACAGCGTTTGCGCAAGGTGACCCCTGACTTTTTGAAAATTTTTCAAAAGTAATGCAACCTATAGCAAAGGCTTTCAAGGCAACCCTAACTTATCTTTGAAATTTTAAAAGTTAAAAAAACCAGAAAAAAAAAATCAAGGTGACCCCCGGCTTACTTTTTGAAATTTTTTAGAAAGTAACGTAAAAGAAAAAGATTTGAAAATAATTATAAAATTATAAAATTTAGCTGTTTTTAAATTTTACATTTTTACCTCATTACTTTGTAAATATTTTATTTTGGCCTCACAACCTCGTTTGCCACATCGGCTGAAAATACTTATTAGGCTAAGAACAAACCTCGGACAACTATCATGAGCTATCTTTTGAATCTGGATTAGAACCACCATCAAGAGTTGATTTATCTGTCTTTGTTGGTACTGATATATTTGTTGTTTACATATTCCCAACGTGGGAGATGGTTACCGAATAGCCAACCATATTGTGCACGTATAGGAAGTTTAAAATCATATGTTTATTTAAAAATTAATTTATTTTGTAAATTCGATACATGTACGTGTTTATCATAATAAACTTTTAAATTTAACAAACGGCGTTAATTTCAAAGCATAAACATGGGAAACAAAGTGAATATATATGGGCATATTTCCTTGGAATCAATTAAAAAAAACAGGAGGACAAGAACTAATACAAAACAAGAATTAAACCTTGCACTTTATCGATACATTAAAAAACTAGTAAGGTCTAAAAATTTCATCGAAACTTTCTCAAAAAGGGAAGTGATAGCTTACATTGCAAGTGTATAAATTGGGGCTAGGGTCACTTACAATTTTCACGAAATAATAAACCAGTTCAGCAAGTGCAACAAATAAAAATTAAAATGGCCAAATCTGTTTCTGGCTTTACAATGACTTTTGCTCTTCTTTTTGCATTCTTCATCATCTTCGCTTCGTTCGGTGAGTGACATTGATGTGTACTTCATGATGATAAGTTTGTGCAAGCACGCATGCGTTATAAAATTTAATTAACTAGAAATTAATCATTTTGTGTAAGTGTTGTGTATTACAGAAATGGCAAAGCCGGCAGAGGCTGCACTATGCGAGCGGCGTAGTAAGACTTGGACTGGCCCGTGCTTCGTAACAGAAGACTGTGATAAACAGTGCCGAGAACGCGAGGGTGCAAGTAGCGGTGCTTGCCACAGAGATGGTCTTGGTTTTGCCTGCTTCTGCTTCTTCAATTGCTAGCTATAGTTACTCAACTTGAAGAAGCTGCATGCATGCCTTTTGCTGCTTTTGTGTGTTTATTCCTCTTGTGTTTGGAAATAACAAGCTACTGTTGTGTTGGTCAGCTATGTAGCTGCAGCTGTTTCACGAAATAATATTTAAAATAATAAGTAACCTTACTGTTGGTTATATGTGGCTATTTTCATGAAAATAATCAATGTTTATTGTGCTTTTTTTTTTTTTTTTTTTATAAATGTATACCTTGAACTATGACTGAATATTGTTTGGTTTAATGTTTCACTTTATTTGTTCCTACTGTTACAAATTTATATGTGAGTTTAAGATTGTTGTATCTTCATTTGATCATTCAACCTAATTATAGGTAGGATTGCAATTTATAATAGCGTAACTGCGTATGAGTTCGAGCCACATAATGATATCCACCATTTACTCTCCATTAACTTTTTTTTTCCAATTAATACTTTTATCCATCCTATAACTATACGAGTAATATCAAATCTGCTAATCAGATACTCCTTAATCAATGTAATGAATTTTGCAGGTAAAATCAATGTAATGAATTTTGCAGGTAATCACCTCCAGGATCTAGCCAACGACTTTTTAAGAAGTCTTATTTAATTGATGTTAAAATATTAAAAAATTATTTTAATTTTTACCCACATCTCTACCTTTTTAAAAACATTGTTGCTAATCCAGTCATGCCCGCTCCATGATCCTACTAGGATTTTATCTTCGAACTACTAATTTAAATATCTAATATTCATTGGAAGACTTTCCTACCCATTTGAATTGTTATCTTTGAAATCGTACGCTGTTACTATTATCCACAAATAAAAGAATAATACTTGAGTAGGCGGAATTAATTATTTGAACCCATAAAATTATTCATTAGACTCATTTTTTATTTAAGTTTTAAAAATTTTATTACTAGAAAGTCCATAGCCTAAATTTCTTTTATAAATAGGATAATACTGGCAGATAAAAGATGGGAGAGAATTAAGAGTGGATGGAGGGTTTAAAAAGAAACAATGAGAGAAATCTTTAATAAGAGTATTTTAATAAACATGTTTATTGAGTATTTTAATATGTTCTAGTAATCATACTGTATTTGATTCCAAAAAAAACTAATATCCATAGTCAAAGAAGAAAAGTCCAATACCTTCAAACCCAAAAAAATATTAATTTCAAACAATGTTTTTTGTCCTCTATCAACATGCGTACCATATACATTGATGACCTTTGCATCGCGATTCTTATCTTATTAACATCCGATGAGCATAAAAAAATCATTAATATTCTATTTGATTAGGCATCAACATTGTCGTAATCACTAATCAGTTGCTATATTTTATTTGTCTATGTCAATAATCACCTAATAAAACAAGGCTTTTAGATGAGAGTTCTTACCTTACACGTACAAGAATTTGAAGGTCATAGTTCACAAATTTCCCCCACATAAATGAATTTGGCCCCCACAGCATAAGAGATCAAATAAGTTGTCGAGGATACATCCCTTTAATAAGATTAGGATGACTATGTTGTGCATTGTTTAGCTGATCCAGGGTATCCATCATACTCATACAGAGTTGTTTCATATTACTTCTAATCTCTAACACTTACCTGTATCAAAGTAAGATTTTCGAATCTGTTATGTCCCAAGAATTTGTAATCAAGAAATGCTTTGGCTCATTTTCATTTTTTTTGTCATGGATTTTATGTATGTTTGGAGGAATTTTCTCCTCAATTGTCTTGTTATCTTTAAGATTTTTTGTCAGAAATAAATAAGAATTTCACAAAAAAGGGATTACTTTATGATCCTAAATATTAATTCTTCTTTATTAAGACTAAGATGAGCCAAAATCATTTTCATCATTGAATGTAAAAATAGTATGTATCATCGACATTATAGTATTAAAAATATGGAAGAAATCCCCTATTTAGTATGATTGTTTAAGTTCTTTCTATCTTATCAATATTCTGGTATAAATTGACCTTGAGCTAAATTGAATGATAACAAGAATGAATTTATCTTTTCTATATCGTCTGTAAAAGTTTATATAAAACTGATAAAAGTAATACTATGAATAAAACGTTTAATTTTCTGTTTATAAGCAATAGAAAATGATACTTGCCTCATCATTTTGCTACAAAGATGAAGTGCTGTATGTCGTAAATCAGATTGATAAGGACAATTAACCATACAATACAATATATAGAATATACAGAATTCGATAGGGTTTAACATGGTTATAGGGAAGAATGGGTCATTGAAGTTGGGCATTAGATATGATATTTAAATTTCAAGATTTCAATTAAGACTACTTCAGAGTGCATATGAAATAATGAAATATAGCACTTGGCAGGACACTATTTCAATTCACAATTATTTGAACAAACTGTAAAATCTTTTGTCAATGACAAGGTTAGGGAAGAGTGGGTCATTGAAGTTGGAATTGGATATTATATTTAAATTTGAAGATTTCAACTAAGACTACTTCAGAGTGCATATGAATATAGCAATTGGGAGGACGTCATTCCAATTCACAATTATTTGAATAACCTGTAAAATCTTTTGTCAATAATCCGAGTGTGAATCCATTTTTTAGTGTCTAATTCAAATTTCCCGGGTTAATTAATTTATTGTTTCTTTGTCTCTCGCGGATCTTGAGTGGACACGAAGAGACAGCTTATATCCAAGTATAAATAGGGGTTGGGGCCTTCAGTAATTTCATCAAATTAAAACCAAAGCAAGTGCAAAAATGGCTAAGTCAGTTGCTAGCATTACCACAGCTGTTGCTCTTATTTTTGCGTTCTTCATACTCTTTGCTTCCTTCGGTGAGTGAATTGATGTCAATCTGTACTTAATAGTTTTTCATCAATCAAAATTTGATATTAAGTTGTGCCTATGATGTTAAGTTGTGCATTTTAAAAAAGATATGAGCCCAACTCGTACTCAAAAATTAGTTTATAGTTGAAGTTTTCTAAAATAACTGCTCTTAAGCGATGTGGGTATACTTGTGCACTAAATACCATTTAAAAGCCCACACGTGCCTAACTGATATTGGCTTACAGGGTACATTAAATATGTTGTGTATATGTTACAGAAATGCCAGTGGCAGAAGCAAAACAATGTTCGAAACGCGCCCAGAAATGGACTGGTCCCTGTATCAAGACAGGAAGCTGTAGGAATCATTGCCGCAAGAGGGAGGGTGCAGTTGACGGGGCTTGCCACTACGACTTCCCCGGATTTGCATGCTTCTGCTACTACAATTGCTAATTAAATCACTTACAACATATGAATAAAGCTGCTTTTGCTGCTACATATGTACTGTGTGCATGTGTGTTTGTTTTACTCGTCTTGTGTTTTGAGAAACGACGAGCTACCGTTAGCCATCGATAGCTAATTGTAGCTGCCATATAATTAAATAATCATCAGGTGTTCTTCTTTGGGTTGTTATTGTATTGCGTTATATTGTGATTGTAATTATGTAAGATAATATATATATAAAAGCGTTATATGTTAAATGTTTAAGAGTTAGTTTTTTGCTTTTTTGCATTTTTGTTTTGGTTTAATGTCTTTTCTAAGGGGTAAAAACTCATTTAATCTCTATATTTTCATATTAATATCTACCTAGTCCCTGTAATTCTAAAAATATGTTAGAATATCATTACCGTTAAACTATTGACACTTATGCTATTATTTTTTATTTCTTTAATTTTGGCTTACTTTTATAATATTACCCTTTTATAATAATATTTTTTACATTTGTTAAAAAATTAAATTATCAATTTAATCCAAAAATTAAAATATATATATATATATATATATATTAGTTTTTGTAGAGGCTCACGTATGTCAAAAAAATTAATATTGGAAAAAAATTAAATTAGCATTTTTTGGACATTAATAAAAAAAATCAATATATTAACTCCTTAGTAGGGTGTTTCACAAAAATTAATATATGTTCTTCATATTTCTATTTTATTTTTTGAAGAGGATAATATTCTAAAAGTAAGCCAAAGGAACAAAAAAGTTATGGTAATGATGTTTTGAGGTATTTTTAAAAATACAGAGATTAAACGTAGACTAACCTCAAAATATAGGAAAAAAAAATGATCTTTTACCCTTTTCTAAGGAGTAAAGCTCACTAATTGTCCATGTTAAATAAGGAGTTTGACACTTTCGTCTTATGGGTTTTGGGTTTTACCATTTATAAGGGTGAAGCTAGAAAATTAACTCGGTTTAAACTAATGTAATATTTCGTTGAAAGAATATTTTTAAGGACTAATATGAATGTTGTTTATTTCATTAAAAATTTTGTTAAGGGCTGATATAAAAAAATTTATTTATTTAGTGATTATAAAAAATATCATAAAAGTTATTAGGGCTAAATGAAATCTTCTAAGGGCTACCCTTCTCTGCCCTTCCTATATGACCACTCACCCTTTTACAATAGCTTTCATAATATCTCATTACGCTTTAACGTTGAAACTTTAATAAAATAATGATTTTATTTTTTATAAGAGGAGTATTATTTTTGTAAAAAATTTGACATTAATGATGCAATTAACAAAGTATTATTATAAAAAATTGTAGAGTTGAACTATAAGCTCAACAAAACTATTAGGGGAAATTGTCATTCTCCTATTAAATATTGAACTACAATTGTGAGTTTGTATGACATGAGGTTGACATTTGCAAATTATGTATGCGTGCAATATGTTCGTGGGAATAACAGAAAATTGTGATAGGCAGTGCCAAGAACGTGAGGGTGCAGGTCGTGGTGCTTGCCACAGAGATAGTCTTGGCTGCTTCTGCCCAGAATGAATTAGGTAGACCCGCAATCCTCAACATAGCTCTTATTTTTTCTGTAAGAGCTCTATTCATTTGCTCCGTCATTCCATTTTGTTGAGGAGTGTATGCCACTGTGAACTGCCTCTGAATACCTTCTTTCTTACAGAAAGCAAGAAACACGTCGTCTGTATATTCTCCACCATTATCTGTCCTCAAGCACTTTATCATCTTCCTCGATTCAAGTTCTACCTGTGTTTTGTACTGTTTGAACACTGGAAACACATCTAACTTTTTCTTAATTGGATACGCCTAATATCTCCTAGAATAATCATCAATAAAAGTCACTAAGTACTTTGCACCTCTATGGACATATACGGCGATTCCGAAACATCAGAATGAACCAAGTCTATAATGCATTTACTTCTGCTGTTAGATCTGCTGAATTTTAATTTATTCTGCTTGCTTGTAACATAATGCTCGCAAAACGGTAAGTTAACCGATTTGAGCCTTGGAAGTAATTTTCGCTCAGAGAGAATCTTCAAACCTTGTTCTGACATGTGACTGAGTTTGAGGTGCACGTCATCATTGATTCTTCTCCATTTGACGTGACACACGCATCAACTTCCTGTAGTGTTTCCCCTTTAAGCATAAACAAATTAGCACCGATCTTTTATACCTTTATCAATACAAGCGCGCATCTAGAAATCTTCATGATCTCATTTTCTACATGAATTTTGCACCCATGACTATCTATTGTCTCAAAGACAATAGATTTTTCTTCAGGTCGTTGACATGTCGTACCTCCTCAATTGTGCAAATTGTACCATAAAACATTTTTATTTTGATAGTATCAATGCCAGTGATTTCCAAGGCATGATCATCTCTCATATATACAGATCCTCTTGAGATAGGTTTATATGTGTGGAATCATTCTCTCCGAGAGGTCATGTGCTAGGTAGCTCGTGAGTCTATGAGCCATGTGTCAGATAGCTATTTTATACCTTTTGAAACAGTTGTTGTCTCACTGTAGAGAATTTCACCATTATCCGAGGTACTTGCTACACACCCCTGAGCATTTGATGACTCAAGTTCTTTGCCCTCTCTTTTCTTCTGATTGTTCCAACACTCTTTCTTGACGTGCCATTTCTTGCCACAATTGTAGCATTTAATATTCTTCTTACTTCTGGATTTTCACATACCATGATTGTGACTCCCACTAGGGCCACATTCCGTTGATCTCCCTCTCGTCACCGATAGCGCTTCTGCTTATTGCGAACTTACTTTTCTGTCTTCCTTACTTTTTCGCCTACTCTCCTCATTTAATACGGAGGCTGCAATATCGTCGAAAATTAGACAGTCCGCTGGATTGTTGCTCGTCAGGTTGATGATACGAATCTGGTAGACTTTGAAGTAAAAGCTCTGCACGTTCATTTTCCTCTATTTTATGAACCAATGTTGTGAGTTGCGAAAATAGAGTCTTCAAAGTGTTGATATGATCGATCACCGATGTAGATTCCACCATTCAAAGAGTAAAGAGTCTTATTTTTAAGAAAATCTTGTTGTGTAGCGACTTAGCCTCGTACAATTTTGTGAGAATATCTCATATTTCTTTTGCTATCTTTTTCTCCTCTACACTGGATAACACCCCATCTGCAAGTGACAAGTGTAGATCAGCAATTGTATTGTCGTCCATCTCATTCCACTTGTCATCATCAATTATCTCCATGAGCTTTTCTTCAATTGCTGCAAAGCAATTATTTTTCCTCAAAATTGCCCGCATATTCATTTTCCACAACTAGAAATTATTCCTATTGAACTTCTCAATTTCATACTTTGCTGTCATTTTATTAATGAATACCGCACATAAGCTAGTGTACCACCTTGAATAGTTATGAGTATGTGTGAAAATGCACACCAGGAAAGTTCCTAGAAAAGACTGGAGTGGTCACAACGGCCCACTTAAAACCCAGACTCATTGGCTTTTATCACCTTTGTGACAGAACTTTCCTAGACATGTACAAAACCAAACAATTGCTCTACTCACACCACTATTCCCTACTTTGCACTGCCAAAATTCTTGGATCGCTCCCACCGTTTCTCGTGAACAGTACCGTATACGTGAATAGTATCCTATACGTGAATAGTACCATATACATGAATAGTATCTTATACGTGAATAGTACCGTATACGTAAATAGTACCGTATACGTGAACAATACCCTTTACGTGAACAATACATAGGGATGTCAATGGGGTGGGTTGGGGCGGGGATCATGATCCCCAAACCCGAACCCAATTTAGAAGCTTTCCCCCGAACCCGCCCCATACCCGAAAAATTGTAATGGGGGATAGTTTGGGTATATCCCCGAATTGAGCGGGATTAAAGCGGGGACCCGATCCCTATTTTTTAAATAATAATTTCTAAATATTTCACTTTCCTCTATTTTTTTAAAATAACAATAATAATAATAATTCTAACAACCTCCATATTAGAAATAAAATTACAAATGATCAAATAAAATAATAATAATAATAATTCTAACAACCTCCATATTTAGAAATAAAATTACAAATAATCAAATTCTATATTAGAAATAAAATTACAAGTGTTCAAATTTTAACAACCTTCACATAAATAAAAACATAATAATTCTAAACCTTTGACATAATTACAAATGATCAAATTTTATACGACAAATCAAAATAATTTTAAGTCTTCAACATAAACTTGTAGCCATCACCATTGATGCACATTCTAAGATTTTTCATAAATCTATAACATAAACAAACAAAATTAAACTGAATAATTAGTTTATTAAAATAAACTGGAAAATAACTTAAACCGTCCTACTAAGAATATAATCTGTATCACTAGCAACAAAAACTTTCCTCTGATGCAACCAAACGCCAAACAGAAAGTAATTAGAAAAATGGTGTGGAGAAAGAGAAAACATGCCTGCATGAACTGGAAGACAAAAAGCTCCATTAAAGTGAGTTCCAGCAACTTTTTCCCAACATAATTTCAAGTTTCCTGGCTTAGTTGTGCCACCTTATCAATTGGTATACATGTAGCAAATAAACATCATTTCAACTAAAAAGTAAACTTTAAAAGATGTACTACTTTACTAAACTAGGAAAGGGGTCTTCGTTTCGTCTTGAATTAGATCAATGAATTGATCAAAGTTTTGATCATCAATGAAGTCATGTAACTCAAAAGTCATTGCCATGCATCAGGGATTTCCAAATGCATCCATTGTTTTGTTAACGACCTTGGAAAAAAAATGATTGTAGATGATCATATTCTCAGCGCAATATATATGATTTATCTGATTTACCGTGTGACTGGAATCTTATCCGGATTCATTTGTTTTGTATTTGAAGAACTAATAATATTAAACTGCAATTTAAAGGTTCGAAGGAAACAACAGAATACAAAACAAAAACAGAAAAACAAAATGTGACTTATAGCTAGCTTGTGTTTCAACAAGAAAACAAGCACATCTTGTCCACTGATAGACAACCCATATTAATTCTACCAGATCTATTCTTAAACAAATTGAAAATGAATGCAATGAACCGGTGATGTTTCAGTTGGCATTCACTGGAAGGATCTCGCTTTTCTTCATTCTTATGTCACCATTGTCATTCAAACAACTCATAATATGCGAGCGGTTACATAATAACTTCAGGGGATAATTAGAAGTTAATTCATTAAATTAAAAAAAAAAACTAATAACTAGTGTCGGGGTGTGCGAAATTACAGAAAGTAACAAATAATTTTTTAAAGTTAGTGACAAAATGGCTGCATGGGTGAAATTAATAAGAGAAGCAACAACAATCAGCTGCCAACAATTAAGTACATGAATGAAATCTGACCTTTATTAGGCCCAAATCATGGCTATCGGTGACTCAAATCAAGGTTGCGGCCTCTGCTTCAGTAAGCTCTCCAAGGCTACAGTCAGTGCTTCAGTACTATATGACTGAAAATGAAATCAAAAGAAGATGAATGAAAACATATAAAATGTAAAATTGACTCAAATCAATGAAACCAGATGCAATTTGAAACAAATAAATAAAGAAAAATAGAAAAAGTAAAAACCTTGCGGTAGGAGAATCGACAGGCGCAGATAAGTGATGGTCAGTGACGACGATCGATAGCGGCTGACCGGCTGTTATTGACGACGACGACTGACAAGCTGTTAGGGTTTCTTTTGGGAAATAAAAATCGATTCGATGATCCAAGGGAAAGAAAAAATATTAGATAATTTTTTTTTTTGTTTTTATCTTCGGGTCGGGTTAGGGGACCTGACAAATCCCCAAACCCAAACTCGAAAACTTTTTGGGGCTTAAACCCATACCCAAAACAAACCCAAATTTATTTTCAGCTTTTTTGGGGCCCCATACCCGTCCCAAATTAATCGGGGCCCCGCGAGTTTGAGGCCCGCTAGGTATTTCTGCCAACACTAACAATAACCCCGACTCTAAAAAATACAACCAATAGCTCTAATGCCACTATTGAAATTTTGGTGGGTGAAGTAGGGCCATAGCTAAAATGAAATTAGAAAAAAATAAAGAACACGCACAAAGAGGACACTAGAAAATTATGTGGTTCGCATTTTAGCTTACATTCATGGGTGAAAGTAGAAAGAAAATATTTTACTAGTGATATGAGGATTACAAGTATTGTAATATTTTGGCTCACTACCCAAAACTCCAATACACCCAATCTCTCACTTACTAGACTTACAAGAGCTTTATAATTTTAAGCCTTTAAAATCACTCAAGCTTTCTACTTTCTTTCTCACAAAATTGAATGCCCAAAACAAAATGGGAAGCTCCCTTTTTATAGCCAAAATTTACTATTAAAATATTAATATTTGTTTTCTTTCCTTTTCAAAACAGTGTGCCTCCATTTTTCTTTTTCAAACTTCTTCCTTTTCAGTGCCAAACCCTTTAACATTTGCTGCTTCCAAATTTTATTTTTCTTCTTTTTTCTTTTTAACTGGGTAATTCCACCTCTTCTAGAAAGAATAAAGCCCACATCTTTGACAAAATCTTCGTTTTGTTCGTGAAGATAATCGGAAAGGTTTCCATTAGGGATATATTCATAAACTAACAATGGAACCTCAGTCTCCAAGCAACATCCCAAAAGCTTAACCACATTCCTATAGTTGATTTGAGAAAGAATCACAACCTTGTTAATGAATTCATCAAGCTTCCCTTTATCAACTACTTTGGATTTTTTCACTGCAACGATTCTCTCGTCTGCCAGCATTCCTTTGTGAACGGTACCTTGGCCTCCTTGACCAAGTACTATATTCACATTTAAATGATCAGTGGCTTTGTCTAATTCCTTTGCCGAGAATATTTTGCACCTATCAACAGTGCCTTCAGAAGAAGTTAGTTGTTGTTGCAGGAGCAGACCACCATTCCTTTTGAAAAACTTTTCTTTGAGTTTGATGTCATTTCTTTTCTTTATCCGAACGCGTAGCCACCATGCATCTACTACTAGGAGAAATCCTAAAAGGCCTGATCTAATACTTGCATCGTTTAATTTAAAAAAAAATTAGAAATTAAATATCTTTTTTTTTTATCATTTTGAAGTAATTACCATCAAAATCTTTGTAAAAAGATGATAGGAATCAGACGATGATCATTCTCAGCAACACCATCACGACAAATTAAAGCGATATGACATAATTATGTGCAATGGTGGACTTATACTTTTTTGCTGGATAGGGCCATAACGAAGAAACAATAAATTTGACTAGGTTACAAAATAAATATATAAAATTGAGGAGGCCGGTGGGCTGTAATGAATAATCAATCCACAACGTTTCATAGGCTATAACAAATTTATAAAAACTGAGGCGATCGAACTAAAATTCATATAAAATAAGTAAATTTTCAATTCAATTTTTTTTATTTTTCTTGGATTTTACAAGTACTTCCGTCCCTGCAATATGGCAAGAATTAGGTCAATATATCATCTTGTATGGACGGTCAATTTCCAAAAAGTAATATCAGTCATCCCTAAACTTAGCTATGTTTTAGATATACCCACTTTTACATTCATTACCGTGGATTGAGTTATCAGAAAATTAAGCTCCGAAGTCCCAAGCAAACATTAAACCTTGTTCTTTAGTACAAGTGAAGTAACCAAAGATGTGATTTTATTTGAGTATCAGAAAGTATTTAATAAGAATTTATATATCCCTGAAATCGGAATTATGTGTTCTAGTTTTTTGTGATGGTTGCAACAATGACCTCTATCGAAATTTTCACACACCATATGTGACTTGCAACTATCGCTTCTAGCTTTACACTCATCGATATTTGTCATCAACAAGGAATCGAGTAACTAAATATAGAGTTAACAAGCAATTGCCATTTACTGAAAAAGCCAAAAATGGGTCATGATTATAGCAAAATTAAGCTTGGCTTTGAACATCAATAATTTTTGGACTTAAAAAATATCTACTTGTTCTTAGAGAACCCAAAGTATATAGGAAGTACAATTCTAGGGGATAGGTTTTATTTGGTAGGAATTAATTAAATGAATTTAATAGGAATTTCCCTTCTTTGTGAAAAGAAAATTATGAAGTCATTTAAATATTCTCTCATTCAGATAAAATCAGCTAGACGTGTAATTAATCAAGTGGTGATATATTAAAAAAACGTGTATCTAGATAATATTTTAAATAAAAAAGCTCCGAAAAACATGGAAAGCTTTGAGAAAACCCCCCCCCCCCCCCCCCCATGGCTGATGATCGTTCCTCCAAGAAGGCAAAGTTTCGGGCACAAAGTGATGTTGGTGATAATTCTGGGCACCCCTCCTTTCGAGATCAATTGATGAAGTCACAAAAGGACACAGAGGAAGAGTTGTTTGGCTGCGACGAAGATTTAGACTTAAATCCGGAGGATGTGCTTTTTATGAATACTGAATCTATGCCCTCTATAACTTTCTCACCGAAAGTTCATGAGCACTTAATCAAGCCTTGGCAGAATACAGTCGTGGTGAAACTGTTGGGTCGCCGCATAGGATATCGGGCTTTGTGTAACAGATTAGAGTCGCTGTGGAATATGACGCCGGGATTTAATATCATTGATCTAGAAAATGATTTTTATTTGGTCCGTTTCAAGAATGAAGGAGATGCGGATTATGCTTTAACCTCTGGACCTTGGACTATTATGGGACACTATCTGACGGTGCAACCATGGTCACCCCACTTTGATAGTTCTAAAGGGGAGATAGATAAAGTGGTGGCTTGGATTCGTCTCCCGGGCATGGCTCTGCATTATTATCACAAGAAAATACTCCGACGACTTGGGAAAATCATTGGCTCAGTTATCCGCATTGACTATAATACAGAATCTGCACAGAGGGGTAAATTCGCTCGTATTGCTGTGGAAATAGACCTTAAGAGCCCTCTGATTTCACAGTTTCAGCTGGATGGTAAAGTGCAGAGAGTTGAATATGAGAATCTTCCGGTTATTTGTTTTCACTATGGGAAGTACGGACATTATATGGAAAGTTGCTCAGATAAGGAAAAGAATAGTCTGACTGAGGACGACGTGCTTACCCCTGTTGATCCGGCGGAGCAGCAGTGGATGAGTAAGGCCGGACATGACAGCCAACATGAGCCAAAATTCGGGCCATGGATGGTAGTGTCTCGTAAAGGAAAGTTGAGAGTGGAGAAGGAAAGCAATTCCAATCAGACAACTAAGCAAGTTTTTCGGGGGAAGTATGGGAAGGAATCACGTTTCAATATCTTAGCTAATCTCGAAGAAGAGGAATCCAACCACGAGGAAAAACAGGAAGCCCTTATGGAACGGACACATAGAGATATTAATACGATAAATTCTAGCCCTACTTGGTCGTCAAAAAATAGACCCATTAGAAGGAAAAATGGCCACCAATCAGCTAACCCCACAGATCCGGGACACATGGATACATCTATTGGATGGCATGCGACATCTCTTACTAAAGAAAATACAACTCCTCAAAGTCATATTCACACACATGTCTCACGAGGTTATACCAATCTCCATGTAAGCCATGCAAGCCCCAATCCTTTACCTTTACCTTTACCCGTGTACGTCCCTACCAGTTTAAATTCCCTCCATCACTCGGCCATCTCTTTCTCTGCTGATAATGCCACTGCACCTCTTCTCATGGCTGATGTCCAGCCAAAAACCTTCAATGGCCACAATAGTGCTGGTGGGCATATTCCTCTGTCAGAATTGGACGGTGATCCTCCTAACTCCAATGGCTTGGCTGCAAACATGGACATGGAAGACGACGCAAATGATAGTGATTATGTGGCTACAAGTGAGGATGGGGCTGACTCTTCAAAAGGTGATGTGTCACTTGTTGAAGAAACGGCCATGGACCTAGCGGAAGAGGCATCTCGGCCACTGCAGTAAGTCTATACTTTTCTCCAAGCTTTATCTTATGAAGATACAAATTCTATTTTGGAATGTACAGGGGGCAGCTTCGAAGGGCTTTCGTCGCTCTTTTAATACCCTTATTAAAAATTATGGCCCTTCTATGGTTATTATAATGGAGCCTAGAATTAGCGGGAAGCAAGCCGATGATTTTATTAAATGCAGCGGATTTGATTATTCTGATCGTATTGAAGCTTCAGGTTTTTCTGGTGGAATCTGGATCCTATGGCGGGGTTATTATGAAGTGGAAGTCTCGTTTAACCACAAGCAATTCGTCCATTTCAAAATTTCAAAGAATAACATTCTTGAATCTTGGATCACAACTGTGTATGCGAGCCCTACTCCTAGTTTGCGAAGGCAGCTGTGGGATCACCTTGATTTCTTGGCTAAAATAGTTCATGGTCCGTGGATGGTGGGAGGTGATTTTAATTCCATTCTATGTGCTGATGAGAAGAGAGGTGGCTCTACACATACTTCTGGGGTTTGTGGTCTATTTAAGGGTTGGTTTAATCAGAATGGAATGTTTGATTTAAATTTCCATGGACCCCGTTACACTTGGTCTCGTGGACTACTTATGAAGAGGCTGGACAGAGCTATTTCTAATACAAAATGGCTAAACAAGTATCCAGACAATGCAGTTTTACACTTGCCAAAGATTTCTTCAGATCATAGACCCATCTTAGTTCGATTTAGTAATGAAGCCAGCAGTGCTAGGGGACAAAAACCTTTCTGTTTCTTGGCTGCATGGCTTACAGATAATTCCTTTGGTGAGTTTGTCTCTAATGCATGGATTAATAGTTTGCCGTACTTAAATGCGGCTGATATTTTTGTGAAGAAGGCATTGGTTTGGAATAGAGACCATTTTGGGAATATATTTCAGAGGAAGCGGTGGATCCTAGCACGTCTGGGGGGGATTCAAAAGGTGTTAGAAAACAATAATCGACGAAGTTTGGTCAGGTTAGAGCTCAAGCTGAAGAAGGAGTTAGAGGAAATTCTTGCGCAAGAGGAGATTTTGTGGCTTCAAAAATCTCGCAAAGATTGGCTTGCCCAAGGGGATAGAAATACGGCTTATTTCCACCAAAAAACGTTGGCCAGACGTAAAAGAAATCGAATCACAACTATTCAAAATGATAATGGGGAATGGCTTGTGGATAACGAAATTATTAAGCAGCATGCCACGTTTTTCTTCTCGGATCTTTACACTAGTAAGACTTTGGCTTTTCGACCGTACTCGATTAGGGGCTGCTTCCCTATTCTTGATGCAGTTCTCACTCAAGGGCTCACTGCTCCCATTGAGGATAATGAAATCCGGCAGACTATTTTCAGCATGAAGCCACTAAAGGCCCCTGGCGTGGATGGCCTTCACGCGATATTCTATCAGACCCAATGGCATATCGTTGGACACTCATTCTGTAAATTTATAAAGCATAGC
Organism: Citrus sinensis; assembly: GCF_022201045.2. Classification (NCBI taxonomy): domain Eukaryota; kingdom Viridiplantae; phylum Streptophyta; class Magnoliopsida; order Sapindales; family Rutaceae; genus Citrus; species Citrus sinensis. The sequence goes on along the minus strand of NC_068563.1, from coordinate 5,470,531 downwards.
TTCAGCAGTGGCAGTATTCCTAAGGAAATTAACACTACGCTTCTAGTTCTCATCCCAAAGGTTGATCATCCGGTGAATCTAAAAATGTATCGCCCGATTAGTTTATGCACAGTGGCATACAAAACCATTTCTAAAATTGTGGCTAACAGACACCAGGCACTAATGCCGATTCTTATTGGTCCTCAGCAGACTAGTTTTGTTCCTGACCGTCATATCATTGATAATATTGTGATTGCCTAAGAAGTTATTCATTCCATGCGTAAGAAAACGGGAAAGAAAGGATTCATGGCGATTAAAGTAGACCTTGAAAAGGCGTATGATAGACTTAACTGGGAGTTTATTTATGAGACGCTGCAGGAAACGAGACTGCCTAGAGATATGATTTAGCTCATTATGGAATGTATTACTTCGGCTACAATGAAAGTATTATGGAATGGTGAAGCGTCTGATGAGTTCGTTCCCTCTCGAGGTATACGACAAGGAGACCCTCTTTCCCCGTATATTTTTGTTCTATGTGTAGAGAGACTCAGTCATGGGATTGATAGAGCTGTCACTACTGGGGAGTCGCAGCCGATTCGACTTACTCGTCGTGGTGCTCCTCTAACTCACTTATTTTTTGCTGATGATCTCCTACTCTTGGCTGAAGCAAATATCGAGCAAGCGGGGTTGATAAATATGGTCTTGAATACTTTTTGCCAGAGCTCAGAAGCCAAAGTTAACAAGACTAAATCTCAAGTTTTCTTCTCCAAGAATATTTCGGTTCGGAGCATGAAAAGAATTGGGGCTAACTTGGGTTCTCGGTCACCAAGGATTTGGGCATGTACCTTGGGATGCCGCTGCTGCATACTCGTGTCTCGCAGCATACATATCAGAACATTATTGACAAAGTTGAAAAGCGCCTATCGGGTTGGCATGCGTCTTTGCTGTCTTTGGCTGGCAGAATAACTCTTGCACAGAAGGTCTTACAAGCTATCCTGGTTTACGCAATGCAAACAACTAGCCTCCCCACTAGAATTAAACTGAAGATTGATAAGGCGTGCAGGAAATTCATTTGGAGTGGAAATTCCAATCAGCAACGGATGAGTATGGTTAGCTGGGATACATTGTGCAAACCAAAGGCTTATGGAGGACTAGGACTTAAGGATCTAAATGTGATGAATAAAGCACTCTTAATGAAGCTCAGTTGGGGAGTCATCTCAGCAAAGGATAGCCTATGGGTTCGGGTCCTGTGTACTAAATATGGGGTCAATATTTCAAACCCCCCTCTTTCATTGTCGACTCGTTATGGATCTCATATGTGGAAAGATATTGGTAAGATATGGCAAGATACGATGTCGAGTGTGTGCTGGTCTGTTGGTGATGGTAAAAGAATCCAGTTTTGGTGGGATTGCTGGGTTTATAAGGATAAGTCCTTTGCGAGTCAGGTCATTTCTCCTATTCCTGATCATCTAACTCATCTAATGGTTGCTGATTGTGTGGCAATGAATGGGCAATGGAACTGGGCGTTATTTGATCATTTTCTTCCTAACACTACCATCATGAAGATTGCGTCAATACTTCCACCCTCAGTTTTGATAGGTCCGGATCAATTCTATTGGTCGCATTCTAATAAGGGGAATTTCTCGGTCTCCTCAGCTTATTATGCCATCAGTCCTCCGGATAATCTTTTACAGGATAATAGTTGGAAGTTGGCTTGGAAGTGGCAAGGCCCACAGGGAGTTAAAGTCTTCATTTGGTTAGCTCTTCATGGTCGGCTGAAAACCAAAGCTGAAATTGCAAGGCGGCACATGTTGATAAATACTGAATGTGATAGATGTGGGGCCCCGGTTGAGGACATCTTGCATGTGCTAAGAGATTGCATGGCTACGAAAGGTTTTTAGTATCTGGTAATTCCGGTAGAAATGAGGCAACAATTCTTCCAAGCTTCTTTTAAAGAATGGATGATGAATAATCTTCAGAATGTGTGGCCTATTTATGGAGTCCGAAACTGGATTTGTTTCTTTGGTATATCGATATGGCATTTATGGTATTGGCGGAACCAGTCCTGGGTGAACGGTCAATCCATGGACGGCTTATCCATGGTTAATGGTGTCAAGGCTCCCACGGAGGAGGTGATCTTGCTTCAAGGGTCTTCTTTGAATTCAACAAATAGAAAAGTCAACAAATGGATTGGTTGGTCGCTTCCAAATTGGCCATGGTGCAAGTTGAACTCAGATGGTGCCTGTAAGGTGACTGGTGTAGCTGCTGCAGGGGGTCTGATTCGCGACCACAACGGTCATTGGGTTGCTGGCTTTGGGATGAATCTAGGGACTTGTTCAGTGACTATGGCGGAATTATGGGGGCTATATCAAGGTTTACTTCTTGCGTGGAATACAGGGATCCGGTGACTGTATGCTAAAGTTGATAGTCGCTGTGTTACTCAACTTGTGAAGAACAACATGGTGAATTACAATGAGCTTTCTCCTCTCATTCGTGCTATTCAAGAACTCATCAGACGCAATTGGCGGGTGGAGATTACTCACGTTTACAGGGAGGCGAATTTTGCCGCGGATTGTTTGGCTACGTTAGCTTGTTCTATCCCGTTAGGACTACATGTTTTTAACTCTCCACCTAAAGGGGTGCTCCAATTTATGTCTCAAGACATTTACGGGGTAGCTTATCCCCGCCTTGTTATTTCTTAGCTCTTTAAGAGCCCCTCTTAATCAAAAAAAAAAAAAAATCAAGTGGTGATATATTTTAATTTCAAATAAATTAATTACATATTTGATGATATCAATTACATAAATTAATTACATATTTAATTTCCCTTCTTTGTGAAAAGAAAATTATGAAGTCATTTAAATATTCTCTCATTCAGATAAAATCAGCTAGACGTGTAATTAATCAAGTGGTGATATATTTTAATTTCAAATAAATTAATTACATATTTGATCATATCAACATGATGAACGGCTAACGGTATTCTTAATCGATATCGATAAAAGAATTAATTAGATGAAAAGAATTAACTAATTAGTGAGAGGCTTGCATGAGCCATGACTATAGGAAAATCACTTTTTATTCAAGATTTTATAAAGAGACAAATGTTCAAATATAAGATGGATTAAGAATTTCTCATGATCTGAACTTCTCATAAGCAAAAATTCACGTGGTGTTTAATGGTTAATAAATTTAAAATATAAAGAATTTAAATCTTATCCATACATTATTATTACATTAACACATGGGATAAAATCGTTAAAAGCTCAAGAGTACCCAAATCAGAAGAGAGTCCTAATCCATATAAGATGAGAGAGGGAAGATGATTAAGTTGGTTATTTATTTATTTATTTTAAGATAGGGGTGCTTAGAGCCTAAATATAATTCTTAATCTTTTATATATTTCAAGAGTTAACCTAAGATGACTAGCTCAGATGATTGGTGTAGATTAAATTTTAAATAATATTTCATAGTTCAATTGCAAACTTGTTCTTTTTCAGGGACTAAACAAGGCTGGCTATACCACTTAATAAATCGGTTCATAAATAAGTTAAAATTCAGATTTCAAAACAACAAAAAAAATCATCTCTTATTTGAAAAAAAATAGTAATAATTGAATAAACAAATAAGAACGTAGTTTTTAAGAACATGAATATTTAGCTAAGAAGTTTACCCTGACATCCTCGGAGAAAATAAGAATTTCCTTTTTAGCCTTGATAACAATGACATTGTGAAAGACTGCTGACTTTATTAGTATCACAATGAGAAGTGAATCGATATAATGGAGATTTAGTACTGCCAACTTGCTAAAAGATGAATAGCATATCCCCACTCCAAAACAAGAGGAACATGCTTCCAATTTTGAACATCTTTGGGCTCATAAATTTGCTAGGAAACCACTTAATTTCTACCAATAACGCATACAGCATATCTCCTGTTGGCTGTTGCCGCGTGTTTCATTAGGCCCAGTTAAAATATTTAGAAAAATATTAAAACTTTTGAGAGACATTGGAACTTTGGTCTGGCAACAGCTTATGCCACTGCAAATATCTTGATCACCATCTGTGCTCTTATATCTTTGGTTAGTGATTTTTGTGTCAATGATTTGTGTTATTATAATATTATTAAAATAATGACAGCGTTAGTATTTAGTGATATTATTTATATTTCAGTAATTCGTGTCATTATAATATCACTAAAATAATGGTATCATAGTGTTAGTATTTAATAATACTATTTACATGTTAGTAATTTATGTGACTATAATTTCAGGAGCACACTAACTCAATATGTTATTTTAAATATTTGGTGTCAATATTTAGTGATGTTTGGCTTCTTTTGGTTAATAGTATATTTTTATTTTAATTATATTTTTCCTATTTGTTTTACAATTAAAAGGAAACTCAAAATATATTAAATATACCAAATCTCCCAACAGCAATTCACATAATAAACTTCCCAAAAATATCACTTAAATTATCATAATTAAGCTACACCAATGTTTGGGGGGAAAAAATAAGTGCCAAATTAAGTTTTCAACAAGTTTTAAACAAAGAGTATTGAACCAAGTTTCAACAAACATTAACCAACAAGAATAGACAAAAGAATGTCATGGAATATCCATACATGGCTTCATTTTTTTTTCCCACCTACAAGTACATTAAATCAGTTAGGACATAAAAAATAAGTCTTCGATTTTTGGAAGCAAAAATAATGATAAACTACTCATATATTACCTCGCTATTATAAACTGTAACAACTTGGCAACATATGTAATCCATTGTTAACAAAGTTGCGAGAGCTCTTTCCTTGAACTTTAATTTCAAAACAACATGTTATTCACTAGAAATCAAATTGTAAACTACTTAACTATCAAAACAACAATTAACTCATATAATTGTTTTGGACATATCATGACCCTATATATATATATATATCCACAATGCATTGTCTATATACCAAATACTAATTCATGCCTCTATGGCTATTCACATAATCTCTCCAACAATGTGCAATATACCCATTATTATAAGTAACTTTTCTTACAGAATATAAAATATAGACAATATATGATAATAACATAACAATAAAAAAGCACACATTAGGTCTAAGGTTCAAGGTTCTTTTGAGGTGATTTATTTCACAATGCATTAAAACAATATGATACAGTATTCTAAAAATTGTTTTCAATACTTACATTATTTTTAAGAATGTTCACATTTGTAACGATATCTTCAATGTATTTCTTGACGTAGTAACGAAATTCAAAATTGTTAGGCTGTCTCAGACACTACAAAATAAAAATTACATTTTTTTATTCTAAAATAAGCAATGATTATTTAGGTATGTCTCATTTTTAATCAGCTCCTACTTTTGCAACTTGATATTCAATATGCAATATACTTTAGCAATCATAACTGCCCTTGACTGGTACGAACCCTTAACAAATTTCTTATGACACTAATACATCGTGTTTTGGAACACTTAACACTTCTGGGTATTATACAAATCTTAAACACGAATGATGAAAATAATATTCCGAAGTGATAGCAATATTGAATCAATATGTAACAAATTAACAAGGGGACTTGAAAATTGCAGGTGACAGAATAAGGGGACTTGGACTTGTGCAGGTAATAGTATAAACAAAAACAATAAAATAGTGTTATAACTTTCCAATACATAATAATAAAGTCATAACTATGGCTATATCAATTCTATTTTAAAAAGGTGTATAGTTACAGTAGCTAGGTATATATACATCACATGTGTCCTGATGATAATGGTAGTTTTTATAACTAAAAACTAAATCCTTTCTGTCCCCCGTTTTTCTCTCCTACTCTGTCCTTGAACATTGTTCTCTTCTCAGCTTATTTGAATCTACCTTACCTTGGCTTTCACAATCAAGATTCCAAAACCTTTATATCTTAACAACTAATCTAGTTCGAAAATTAGAATCAAGAACTGGAAGCACTTTCTTTCATTCCATTCATTTCACCATCACACACAAAGATTCTTTTTACTGTCGTATGCATTTTTTTATTTTTTATTTTTTAAATTTATAGGCAATTTTTTTTTGAGTGAGGTAATGTTGTTGATAATAATAAAGTTATAACTATGACTATTCTGTAAGCAATTTTGTAAATGGGTATTGAGTATTGGGCCATTCTCCTGTTCTTTTGACCCTATTAAGGTTTTCACACAAGCCATTGTCTCGTTTGTCCTGTAAAACTCATTAAGGTATTTTTTTCAATCATATATACATTAGTTAAAATGTCTTTGAGGGTTTCTGGGGATAACCTTTTCCACTTTTATTTGTCTTTGATTGCTGCAGAAGCTTGAGATTTGGTAGAATTTATGGGAAACTTTGGAGGCAAATTTTTAAGATAGTTGTTTTGAAAAAGACTTCTTTTATCTATTGGGTAGTGATAGAAGGCTAAAATTTTGTACTTTTTGAGCTGTAATTAGCTGGATTTAGGAGATTATTTAACTATAACTATTCCATTATACACAAAGCTTAGAATTCAAAATTAGCAACAACTGTAAATCAAAACCTCAAGCTATTTTTTTAGTCTAATCAGCATTTAACAAAACAAAATCAGAACTTGACAACAAACCCAAATAGCAAAAAATGAGCTATATCCACAAAAATGGGAACTCATCAAATTCACTATAATCCAAATACAATTAAACAAAATCAAAATTTGAAAGCAAATCAACAAAAATAAATCATTAAAATAGGTAATCTACAAATTCACTTTAATCCGCATATAATCAATCAATCTCATGACTTGAAAATAACCACAAGCAGAAATCATGAAAGCAAAACTTACCAGGCGCAATCTTGAGAAAAGAAAGATGAGGAGAGCAATCACAATTACAAGGAGGACAAGATGATTTGTTATCACATAAACTAATACCCTTCTTAAATCTCCAAGACAAAGCAGGTCCACACACAGCTAAAGTTGAAACTATAGCCAATATTATGAGACAGCGCTTCACACAAGTGCCCGATCTCCTAAACATCTCTCTTATCATGAATGGATGAATCTACTTAAGTTTTCATGTGAAAAGTTTTTTAATGAGCTGTGTGTTACTTGTAATACTTACCAGACAATTATTACATAAATCTACATACATACATACATACATACATACATACATACATAAATACATAGATATATAATTTTATAGTTATTACCAGATAGTTAAGAATTAAGTATACAAGTGATTTACTATTTTCTCAGCCACTAGCATCACTTCAGAAGCATATTTGTCATCTCGGTCTGCTCGTGTCATTAACCAAGCTTCATTGTGGTAAATCTCTTGCTTAGAAACTCCATTCTCCTTTTTCTATTATAGGTTGACAGAAAATAAAAAGTATTGGTTCTATCATATTACATGCATTAGTTGAGTTATATTGCATAACTATATCAAGTTACTCATTGTACATACTTTTCTATACACAACATTCAAGTACTTCTCATGTTATTTAGGTTATCATTTGAGTGCTTCTAATATCGCAACCTAAAAATAACTATTTTGACCTTTTGACCTGAATTCAATTATTTTTTAGCCTTTGACATGCTCATAACTTAATTTTATGTTAAATTATATTTTAATATGTTAATTTAAAAAAGAAATTAATTAGAAATTTAAGGAAAGTAATAGAATTAAAATGGAAGGGAATCGAAGAAGCCAAGGCTTAATTGTGGTAACCTAAAGAATAAAAGAAAAGAGGATAAGGTCAATGACTTTCAATTTCATGCATTCACGTGGAGAGCACCTTGATAAATTAAATGGCAAGCATGTGATGTGCAATTTTGGGATTGAAAATTCTTGGTAACTTCGGAATTAAAAAAGGCAGCTGGCATTATTGTATAGAAGGAGAACGAGTATTAAGAGAAGAAGGCAGAAGCCGGGAGAAAACGAAGAGAGGCAATAGCCGCGCGAGAGCAAGCGAGGCCGATTGAAGACAGAATTGAGTTTTTCTTTTTAGTTGCTTATTTCATCCACACAGTAAAAGCAGCTTATTTAATCAACAACCGCAATCTTAAATTGATCTTATAATTGAATGTTTATTATTGTGCTTAATGCTTTTAAATATCTGGCCAATATTTAAATGATTTAAAGATACATAATGAGATTGAGAGGAGATTTGTGTATTTTTTCTCTATGCAATGGATACCATAAATTGAATAAAAGATAGAGATGTGCCAACGTGATTCATGCAATTTTATCTAAGAATTTTCATAAAACTTAATGAATTTGTGCATATTTAAATTCACATAAAGATAAGTGGGCTAATATGTGAGGATATTTTTTAGATTAATCGAGAGAGGATATTGAATAGATTAGAGAAATTCATTGTCAACATGGGTAATAAACTTTAATAGCATAGATAGAGGATTAAATTGGAGTGGTTATAGTGAAATTGGATGTCATAGTGCCTTAATCTCTTGATGATTTCTATTATTGCTTACATCTTTATTTAATTTTTAGTTATTTAGTTTTATTTAATTTTTAATCTAAATTCACTTATTCGGTTATTCAAATAAACTAGGGTTAGAATAATTTTAGTAACTAATAAGATAAAAAATCTATGTGCGACAATACTTAAATCTTCATTATATTACTTATGTCAACTAATACACTTACTAATTTACGCAATTGTCTTCAACTGCAGCCCGAACTGAAGTATTTTAGCCCTCATTTGCGGCTCAATCTCAATTATTTCAACCCTCATCTGTGGCCTTATCTCAATTATTTCGATACTCGTCACAGCCCGATCACAATTGTTTCGGCTCTTATTACGACCCGATCTCAATCATTTTTGCACTCATCTACGGCCCACTCTGAATTATTTTGGCCTTTATTGTGGCTGATTTGAGAATTATTTTAGACCTCATCTACGGCCCGATCTCAATTATTTCGGCCCTCATCTGCGGCCCGATTTATTTGATTTAGCTCTCTTCTATGGCCCCATCTCAATTAATTTGGCCCTTGTCTAAGGCCTGGTCTCAATTATTATCGCTCGTGTCGCAACTTGAATACAAGATACCTAGCCTTTTTTTAGGCATGTTTTGTAAAATTTATAGCCCCTGACGCAACATTATCTTGATTTAATGGCCCTTGATGTGGCCTTATTTTAAACATATTGCCCGTATCACGACATTATTTCTATGGCCTATATCGTGACATTAGAGATCTCCTCGTGTCATTTGAAGTTGTCCCCATGATATTCAAGATTCACTCACGTGATTCAAGTTATTCTCGTGACATTTAAGATCTCCTCGTGTATTGAAGTTGTCCTCATGATATTCAAGATTTGCTCACGTGATTCTAGTTAGATTTACTCACGTGATTCTAGTTATTCTCGTGACATTTAAGATCTTCTCGTCTCAATGACAATGTCCTCATGATATTCAAGATTTGCTAATGTGATTCAAGTTATTCTCGTGACATTCGAGATTTCTTCGTATCATTCAAGTTGTCCCCATGTCATTATAGATTTCCTCATGACATTCGAGATACTTTCACGATATACAATAAGGGAGGACAAAAAAAATCTATTATGTAAGCTATATTAGTTTACAGTATTCACTCATAAACTTGTGAATACTATAAACTAGGGGCCCTTGTTATACTGATATTTTTACCAACCCAAGCCCAAGGATCTACAGTCAACAATATATCCCAATCCAAATAAGATAAAATAATATGATTCCTAATCCTTGTCAAATCCGAATCCTACAACATAGGAGATAAGTTTTCATATATTTAACTATACATATGACTATTTTCTCTTATATCTGAAGGTCACCATTCAAAAGTAGCAAGACAATCTAGGTAGGACATAAGAGATAGGCATATTGGAGGCGGGGTGCGTAATATCCTCCAAGCTTTTTTTCTTACACTCTTCTCTCTATCATTATTTATTTGTTGTCAAGCTACTCTCGATTTCTGATTTAAATATCGGAGGGTCTACGCCAAAAACATCCATGGCAACCCCTGATGGGTTATTATTTTGTATGATTCCGACTACCAAGCTCTTTATTCTAAGAACAACAAGCTCTCTCATCACTTGTTCCCCAAGTAAACGAACTCTTTCTCAACTCTTATTATTGATCCAAATTTTTGTATCAACATATTAGTCATCCCTAAACTTGGTTAGGTTTTAGATATCACCATTTTTACATTCACTAATGTCGATTGAGTTATCAAAAAAGTAGCTCCAAAGTCCCAAGCAAACACGATTCTTAAACAATATCAATAAAAATAATTAATTAGATAAAAAGAATTAATTAAGTGAGAGGATTGCACGAGCCATGAGTATAGTAAAATCACTTTTTATTTTAGATTTTATAAGGAGACAAGTGCTCTTAAGATTTGTTCCTGATCTATAGTTCTCATAAGTAAAAATTCACGTGTTGGTGGTTAATAAATTTAAAATATAAAAAAAGTTAAATTATATCCATACACTATTACTACATGACACATGGTATAAGATCGTTAAAAATTCAAGAGTGCTCAAATCAAGAGAAAATCATAATACATGTAAGATAAGAGGAGAGGGGAAGATGATTTATTTATTTATTTATTGTTAAGATAGGAGTGCTTAGAGCCTAAATATAATTTTGAACCTCTTATCTTTTTCAAAAGTTAACCTGAGGTGACTAGCTAAGATGATTGGCATAGATTAAATTTTAAATAATATTCATATTTCAAATGCAAACTTACACTTTTTCGGGAACTGAACAAGGCTGGCTATACCCCTTAATAAGTTGGTTTATAAATAAGTTAAAATTAAAAAAATAAATAAGTTAAAATTCAGATTTCCAAACCACAAAACAATCATCCCTTATTTGAAAAAAAATAAATGAATAAATAAATAGCAATTTATTTTTAAAGAATATGAATATTTAGCTAAGAAGTTTACCATCATATCCTTGGAGAAAATAAGGATTTCCTTTGTAGCCTTGATAGCAAGGCTCTTCTCTTTGGGTTCTTCATCCTTCTTGTTTTCTTTGGTAAGTGGCTCTAAATATATTAATGATGTGTTTACTTGCTGGAGTGGGAGTGAGGAGTGTGGATTCCTCCTACTCCAGCGTTTACTTACTTAAAATGGGGAGGGATTGGGAGTCCCACTCCGTGGGCCCCACCCATTTTTGGAGTGGGGAGTGGGAGTGGGACTCCCATTGGGGGAGGTGGGAGTGGGAATCCACTCCCACCTCTCCCATTTCTACCCTTTTTTTTATTTTATGTTTTATAATTAATAAAATAAAATAAATAATATTATATTTATTTAAATAATAATATTATATTTAACTAAATAATAATTTACATTGATTCTAAGTTTAAATTATTTTAAAATAATATTATTATATTAATAGAGAATTAATAAATATAATATTATTATATTTATTTTAAAAATAATAGTACTATATTTATTTAATAATAATAATAAATACTTTATTCTAAGAAAATATTAATTTTGTACTAAATAATATTATATTATTATTTTATATAATAATAAATTTAATATAATTATATTAAATAAAATAAAATAACATTTCATTTTATATTAAAATTATAATTAATAATTTATTGTTCATAATTAAGAATATTAATAATTATAATAAATTTACAAATATAATAAAATAAATATTATTCATTAAATATATTTTTTATTAGTTTTGTAATTAAAAATTATAATTCTTTAAATAAGGATAAAATTGTAATTTAAAACTATTTACTCCCAATCCAAGACAAAGTAAACACATAAATTGGATTCTGATCTCCATTCCATGCTTCCATTCCAGTGTAAGTAAACAACCTACTCCCACTCCCACTCCACACTCCCAATCCTAGGATTCCCACTCCCCAGGATTCTCAATCCAATCCAAAAAGTAAACGCTACCTAAATGTTGTTATGCATGTATGCTTTGGATACAATTTGATTAATTAATGTGTTTCATCAAATTTTCTCCTCCAAATGTATATAGAAGTATATTATATTATAATGTATGGGCATTATTTTATGTGTTACTGAAAGTGCTCCAATTGTAGAACCAAAAGACTGAGGCATGGTGTAGTACTCGTCCGTGCAATGCCGCTATTCCCGGAGGAAAATGTCACTGCGACGAAGCTGGCAGGTGCATGTGCACCAACTGCACGTCACTGGTAGAAAGCATTTAGCCGTGTGCATGGGAGCTTAATTTGCTGCCTTTGCATGGCAGCTAGTGGGATATGCACGTTTTGAAACAATAATATATATATAGCTGCTGAATAATGAAACAATAATCGATAATATAACTTCTTGTTTATGTGTTGCCGTGTTTTCATTTATAGGCTAAATTCACCTATTATCCCATCTAATATATTTGTTATTTAACGTGTCGCCTGATTAATTATTTGATGTTGTTGTGTTAATTTATCTTTGATTGATGGTAACTAGAATAAAAAGTCAACAACTAGCAACAATATTTGGTAATCATTGATCATTGATTGGTACCATCAATTTATCTTCTTCTTTCTCCATCTTGCTTTGGTTGACGGTAGAATTTCTCATAGCACTGCTAGCCATACTTCCTCTCCTTTGTTTTCTATTTGTGTCTCTTCATTTTAGATTTTTATTTCTGTAAACATTAGTTTCTAAACAAAATAATCATAGCGATGATTCCTTCCCACGACTAAAACCGTCATTAAACAAATTTCTTACCTTGACTTGATTGATTCCTTTAATTGGTTTATGAGTTATGCCAAGATTATAAAACTAGTTTATAAAGTAGTAGTAGTAGTAATAATAAATTATCCTTGTATATTAAGTAGCGTAAAACAGTTCGAATACCACAACATTTAGTGGTTCACATCAACCACAAAAAATAAATTAAATTAATGATTTTTGTTTATAGATCTTCACACTGTTTGAATTTTTTTTTCCTTTAAAAAATTCTCTTTGGCAACAAGAGAAAGTAGATCCTAGATTAATACATAAAGAGACAATAAGAAAAAAAATATTGAGAAGGAAAATTAACCATAAAATAAAATATATATAAATTTAACCTTATGGTCGAGTTAGAAATTCCATTTTTTTCATGATCATTTTATCATTTTTAGTTTGTCTAGTTTGAAATAATATATTATATGCTCTAAATATACACCTGTAAATTGAGTTATGAGCTCAAGAAAATATCATGTTTTATCCTATACAATCATCCTACTTAGCTTTAATCTCCCTCACTAATATCGAAATGAATTTCAGTACTGTGTGTTTTTACTTTAATGGAAAAGTGGAATAGAGAAATGAATCAAATTGAGATTGTTATGGAGATTTTGGTGAGCTATGGTTTTGGATTTTGTTTGATTTTCTCTTAAAAAAATAAGCATTTAAGTATCGGCAGGGTTTTGTAACAAGCAAAATATTTTATTAAATGGACTAATGGAGGGTGCGTGGAATTAAAGTGGCGTCCATACAACCACAGAGTCTTGCAAATGGCGTCCATACAACCACTGCATCGAACTTGAGACATAAGCTGATTTATAGTTTTGAAATGAAAGAAATAAGAGGTAACTGGCTTCCTCCTCATGCTAATTACGTGAATCTGCAGAGAAGAGTGATTTATTTATTTTTTTTCAATAGAAAAATGCGCAAATAATTTACATGAGTAGAGTTTCCAACATTTCTCATTCTGAAGCAATAGTCTTTTTGGTTCAGTATCGGAACCAGAGTTGTATAAGGGGCAGTTGTTCTAATTCAATTTCAATTTGAACGGGGTTCCTTGAGCAACTCAAACAGAGGATCCCAATCAACATCATCCCATTTTGTCTGCAATATCAATATATATATATATATATACACATATATGTTAGCGCTTATGAAAAAGAACATCAAAATTGACACAGGACGCGGAGGTGAAGTGATGAAAGAGCAAAATGGTCATGGATGGCTGTGACGAAATAAACAGAGAAAATCAAAACTTAACATGTTTGACAAAGCTGAAAAATTATTCACCATAACTGCCTAACTACCAAATGAAATCGACAAGTCAAAAACAAATTTTGGTTCGAGCTCGAGCAATACCCTGCTATTTGAATGATATCGTAAACTACACCGTATTGGTTTCTTGAGGTAAATGCCTCTCTGATGTCTCCCCCTGGTAACAATAGAACGTATTCAGATAAACTAACAAGAGATAATACCCACAAACAGTAACTCAGACGGAATGAAAGGGCAGATTCAACCACTCTCCAAGATCTCATATGTTAACGAAGAAAACAAAGAAATTGTAAGCATGATTTATAGTTTGTGACAATCTTATTTATGTATTATATGAGAATAACTTTTTTTCCCCCTCAAAACCGCATAATTTTAACAAAATGCAACCAGGAATGACGCAATTGATATCCAAGGATATAAATATTATTTCATTGTTATGTTAGTTGCCTGATCACTAGTTGCAATGGTCAAACTTCAAAGGACATAAACAAAATGCAAAGAGGAAGGAGTCGAGTGATGTACCCACGAAACCTCTAGTCTTTGAACTCTTTTAAACAAACAACAAGGACCCAAGTGATAAGAGCCCGGGGAGAAAGAAGAATAATTGAATCAAATATGTTACGTGGGAACTGAGAAAGTCAATTAACCATAAAACATAACATATAAAATTTGATTGCATCTTTTCAAAAGTGTGATGACCGATTCAATGAAATTGGGTATGGATAATATTTCAACAAGGAGATTTCTCAGAATATTTGAATTTGGCACCCAGAAGAACACGAATCCAGATCATGAGTTACGTTTTTTTTTTTTTTTAGAAGAAATCATAAGTTATCTAAATGCACAAACCAACTTGTAATTTTTTTTTTATGTCCATAATCCCAACGTTGAATTCAATTTTTTTTGTTTCTCGCTCAATTGTCTACGGTTAATTTATTGTTTCTTGTCTCTCCCCGGAACGAGAGTAGAGAGTAAGAAATAATAGCTAATGTTCAAGTACAAATATGGGGCCAAAGCCTTGTAACATTTCCATCAAAAACCAAAGCAAGCTCAGAAATACCCTTGCTACTACACTTAATCCTAAAATCTGAAATGAAAATACTAGTTACAAAACAATACTGAATCGCCCCTTGACATCTTTTATTCTTATTATATCTGCAATATGAGGAAAAAAATGAAAGGGAAATTATCAGTTATATACTCTTAAATGACTCCAGTATCAAACGTGCTACAATATTTTTCAAGTGTATCACTCGTATACCTTAAGTTGACAAAACAATTCTTCCGTCCACCAATCCGTTAACTGCTGTTTGCGAGCGCTGACATCATAAGGGTAATCTAGTCTTTTAAAAAAACATGTCATCCCATTTACCTAGTAAAAAACAACATGTCATATGATATATTTTTATAAAAATGACATGTCATCCCATTTATCGGATAATTGTTAATAATTGTTAAAAAAAAAAACTACTTTACAACCGAATATATTCCTCCAAAATTTAACCTAAATTATTGAAGATCTACTCCTCCAAACTCAAACTTGAATTTTTTATGGTATAATATGTATAATTGTAAATAATATGTTGTTAATAATTTTTTATGGTATAAGATGAATATTTTTTATGGATAATTGTTAATAATATGTACCATTAATAATTCATATTTTTTTAATAAAAAAATATATTGTTAATAACAAAATAAAAAAATTGTGTATTGAAAATTTACATTAATTTTCAAGGTAAATTTATTTTTTTACCTCATTTTGAGTTTAAAGGGTAAAATAGTCATTTTGCTCAAATTCTGTTAAGTTCTTAACAGTGGTAAACGGAAAGGTGGACGCCAGAACTCTTTTGTCAACTTAGGGTATACGAGTGATATAAGCAAAAAGTGTTGTAGCACATTTGATACTAGTGTCATTTAAGGGTATATGGCTGATAATTTCCTAAAATAAAAAAAAAATTGAAAAATTTGTCTTTTAACAACCCCAATTATGAAATCCCCTCTCCTA